>NC_080063.1:8021829-8174329 GCF_026212465.1 Amaranthus tricolor | reverse complement strand
AATAATCGTATAATCCAAACCAATACGTAAACCCCTTTGGGTAGCATAATACAACCAAACGTCAACCCCTTTGGGTGAAAAACACATAAATTCTCAATTTCCAATCAATTTCTTTCAAATTATTTGAAGTGTCTAATCCTTAAGTGATTTACAATGCCTCGATTAGAAATAAAACAATACTACTTGCACAACCACATAAACAGTATGGTCTAAGCGTGTACCTTTAAGCGCTGCAACCAAACGATATTTAACCACGATAGAAATTTCGGCCTCTTATAAATCAAGGTCCTAAATATCACACACACACAAAACAATCACGTATTAGAACGTGTTTACACATTTAATCCACTCCATACTACTAAGACATCACTAGGATTTGATAATTTTAAATGTTTTCATCAAATTCCTAATAGTTCCAATTCGTAAACTTTAACCAGAGACTTAAATGATCGATTTGGACATTTTAGAAAATTCAAATGAAACATCCGACTTCGCCGTTGCGTCCGGAACGCTTCAATTACCTTGGGTACCAAATTTCATAATTTCTAACATCCAATTACTATTTTTAATTATTTTAAGCGTTTAACGAGTTTTTAACGCATCGGTACATAAAACAACGGAACACGACTAACGTTTCCGGATCGGCACCTTTACCAAGACAGAACAGCTGCTGCTCGAATACACACACACACACACACACACACACACACACACATATATATATATATATATATATATATATATATATTTTTTAATTTCATTATTATTATTATTTTATATATACATTATCAACCCTTTTTAAATCTCATGACCAAAATAACTCTAGCAAGGTCACATTCACAAAATCTTTCAAGAGACTTACAATTTCATAAATTATGATAACTAAATTAAACACTTAATTCTCTTAACAAATTAAAATTTGTAGAGAATTACAAAACCAATTCACCCTTTTAAATCAAGACATATATATATATATATATATATATATATATATATATATATATATATATATATATATATATATATATATATATATACATATATATATATATATATATATATATATATATACATATATATATATATATATATGTATATATATATATATGTATATATATATATATATATATATATATATATATATATATATATATATATATATATATATGTATATATATATATATGTATATATATATATATGTATATATATATATATATGTATATATATATACATATATATATATATATATATATATATATATATATATATATATATATATATATATATAACACTCCTTCAAACAAATCAAGTTTTGCTAAAGGATTTATAAACTCTTAGATGACTACATTACTTGATCTATACCATTTAAATTTCATCTAATAAATTGAAATTTTTTTAGAGAAAATAGACCATAAGAAATTTATTTAAATTTCAATATAACTTTAAATTCTTAATCTTATAACAAACTTAAATTTTGTTAAAGAATATTGATCATGAAGTTCTTTTCTTAATCCTTTTAACAAATTATAGTTTATTAAAGGATTATTAGAGAAATTTTTTATATATAAAAGAAAAATATTCAATCCTCCTATAAGTCATAGGATATCATCATACATAAAAATATAATTCATTTTAGAAATCTTGTATATAAATTCTATAATTAATAATTCAATTAAACTTACTCTTTGATCAAAAGATAGGATTGAATCAACAAGATTTTTTTTTCTTTTGAATGTGCCGAAACCCAAAGAGCAAAAGGGAGAAAGAAATTTCTGAATTTTTCTTTGTGTTTTACTTGAAGTTTAAAATGTTGATGGAATCAAAAGGCTTAGGGATTAATAGACACTTAAGACCATGATAATAATTGTGCCATAATACACAATTATGAGAGGAGTTACAAGACTCCTCCCATGCTCCACAACCGGCCACCCCCTCACATCCCCTATTTTTTTTCTTTTGTTTTTTTTAATTAATTAATTAAGTAATTAATATATTATTGTTAAAACAGAAAAGAAACGTCACGCGATAACATTGTACGCGATAAAACTCGTTACCGTTAAAATTTAACTCACTTTATTTCTTGTAATTATCTATGTAAAATAATAAAATTTAATAATACATATTTATTTTATTTTATTATATTATTTTCTTAAACCGGATAAATTACGGGGTGTTACAGCGCACCTTTTGCCAGCAGCTCCAGTCTACCATTCCAACGAGCGATGTGACGCCAGTTGATCTCCATCCAGTTTGCCCTACCCTGATTTTTGCGCGAAATAAGGTGCAGCTGGGGTTCAGTGTCACAAGGCGGTGGAATGCCCTGTACCAACCCATATTGGTGATAAGAGGTTTACAATAATTGAAGCCTTCAATGCAAGGTTTAAAGGCCCAAAAGACACGTTGGAAGGTCCTAATATTAGGTCTTACATATACACCCGTGTCATTGTCCTCCTTAAAATACCACTCAAGTACTAACCCCGGGTTGGAATGTTGCAAAGCTTCTAAAAAGCGTGGAAGGAGTGAGTAAGAACCTTCCCAGGTCCCGTAAATGGACAACAACGCTTATTGCTTTGCACACCACGCTCGCTTATAATTGACATCCACACCAAAACGATTTTTAACCATCTGCCGTACGACAGATACCTTAATGGATGGGTCTTTAGCAACACAATTTCTAATAACATTGTTAATGAAAGAATATGTCAGGTGAATGTGTCCAGCCAAAACAATGTCACTACCCAATACACAAGAACCATGCTTACCCTTATAGGTAACAATACGCCATGAAGACAAATAAGAATCAAACGTAGCACTAAGTCTCCACGAACAACCCCGCTTGCAATTCGAGGTGAGGACAGTTTGGTTCGAGGTCTCCGTTCTGTACTCCACATTTCTGCGAATATGATACACTCTGATAGCTTCCAACAACGATTCCTTGCTATCAAACATCATAGCCTTCTCAAACTCTCCCTCTTCGGTGTATGTGGTATCACAAGCCCAAGTCCTCCATGAGTTGTCCTCCTCATACTCGTCTAAAGGTGGACAGAGGGCATAAGGTGTAGGAGGAATGATTGTAGGAATGTTTCCTAGAGTCATGTCATTTGCTAGCGTATCCTCATCGACATCCACATCGTCCTCAGAAGGATCGTCGATGAGCTTATTACTCTCATTTCCATTATCCCAAGGTCCCATCTCAGCAGTTTCTCCTAAGTTAACCATTGAATCAATTGGAACTTGATTCATAGGGGTTGAGAAAAAGTACAAGATCCGGAAGGAACAAAAGGATTAAGAGTTTCCTGATATAATATAGGCATAGAGGTAGGAGTAGCATTAGAAGCAACTACATTCCCTAATGGTATTTCTTCTACGTATAACTCCAAAGAGGAAATTTGGGTGGACTTTGAATTCTCCCACATAGCATCTATAGCCTCATCATCCTCAACAGGAAAGATAAACAATTCTCCACTCATGTCATATTTAAAGCTTAATTTTACGGTACTTCTAGTAGGGTCCAAACCAATCTTAGAACATATAAAACGTTTAAAGTGGTTCAAATCCATGTTCGAATTGCAAGCAAACAACTTACGTCTTCCCCCAACATAATGAACTTTGCCAGTACTTTCTCGAATACAACTATTCCAAAAACATATGATAGTCACGCGAAATGATGTCATTTTCTACATTAATACAAAGAAAATCAACATCAACATCAACTCATGCCCATACAAGTACATTATATTCATTTGATTATAATCTTTTTTGGTCTAAATATTATTAAAATCCATAATGTAACTAAGTTCATACATATTAATACACATAAAATCCAAATAATAAATCAATTCATAAGTTCATAAATAATATTTCTAATAACAACATCAACATCAACATTTCTAATAATATTATCAACATTGAATTCAACTAATTCAACAACATTACTTCAAAAAACAACATAAAGCTACAAAAACAATTAAAAATTACCTATAATACTTATGGATGATTAAGAATAGTCTTGATTTAACAACTAATAACCTACATTTGAAAAAAAAAGCAAATATGGTTAAAATCCTAAAAAACTAAATATACACCAAAAAACACAAAAAAGTTTACTTTTGAGCAAGCTAGAATATCCCACACTAATTTTGAAATGTCAAAGTGAAAGAGGAATGCAAGAATTGATGGATCGAGTCAATGGTTTTAAAGGGAGAATGTCGAATGTGAAGTAGGGTTTTGAGAAATGGGAAAAATTGCGAAAAACAGAAATTTATCTGCGTACTTGTGGAGCAAGTCTGTTCGCAGTTAGTAACTGCGAACAACTTCAAACCACATATTTGAGATTTTCACGCTTACTTTTGGAATATTTTTAAATGTTAGTTTATTTGGTTAATTTTTTTAATTTTTTTGCCTAATGATTTTAAATTTTCGTAGGTGAAGCATATGACATATGGCGTTGGGCCTGTTGTCGACAAGTTAGCTCAATACAATAATAAATAATCGTATTAAAAGCCCTAAAAGGTATGTTACATCATCGACGAAACCAAGTGCCCTTCATACTTCATAGTTGAAACTAACTCAAAGAGAAGAAGACGTTGCTGAGAATCTCAACGAATGGCCAAAGATAGCTGTCTTGCTAGAGTTGGTGCTGGCGTTGCCGTTGGCGGTGCAGTCGGAGGTGCCGTTGGTATGTTTCTCTCTTTCTGTCTCTCACCTCTTAAAACCCTAGCTCTATCCTCCAATCGTTAATTTCCCCATTTTTTGTTGTTGATACAATTTTATGCTTGGTTTTGGAGTGTCGATGATTTTTTATGGAGATGTTGATTCTCTAGTTATCTTTTAGTATTGCTTAATTTCTGAGAATGGAGGTATATTTATCTGTGTTAAGCTGATGCTTAATATGTGAGATAAAGGGTTTATAAATTGAATAATCAAATTTGGGACTTTAATTGAATAATATTGGTTGAGTCTTTCAGTTTTAATATGTCAATGATTTAATCCAAGAATAAGAAACTGTATAAGATTGGAAATTTTTATGTGAATTATTGCCTTGTATAGGGAGATGTGCATTGACTTTGTGGTTTTCTGAAATTGGAGTATTATTTTTGATTAGTGCGAGAAAGAATTAGCATTTGTAAAAACTTGAACATAGGAGATGTTTCTATGGAAAACTGGATATTTCGTTTGTAAAACTTTTCCTTGAGCAATATTTCACATCTTTTAGGTACCTTTTGATGACAGATGTCTTGAAATTTTGTTGAAGAGATGCTATGAGTACTTTATTTTAGCGTGGCACAAAACAAGTGATCAGATAGCGAGAGTTTTGGAATATGTTTGACTAAAAAGCTATACTCAATTTTTATATCTTTTAATCCATTTAATAACATCGTTATATGGGTTGATGTCCTTTGTGATTAAATCATCCATGTGTCCAATTAATTGAAACATACTTAACATTTAAGATTAACTTGCCATTTAGTGAAACATGCTTAACAATTTATGACAAGTATTGATGTCCTTAGGGATTAAATCATCTATGCGTCCAATTAATTGAAGACGTAACACACTTGCAACATTTAGGCTCACCTTTTTTATGGTAATCCTTTGGATCATTTCTTTGTTCCTTCCAAACATAAGGAGATTTAACCTCATTGTATGTAAGACTTGAAGTTGTCAAACATGTGTTTTTATTAAGGGAATTGTCAAACATTTTTTTTTGATAAAGGAAGTTGTCAGACATTAGATTTAGATACCTTTGTGGTGTTCCCTTGCTTAAATGAAGTCCTTTTCAAACGTTTTTGATAGGCTTCTCGCTAAAAGCTTTTGTGAAACAAATTCGACGTAGTTCAATGTTTTGACATAGGTTAAACTATGGCCTCATTCTAATATTACACTGCCAAAGACTATTGCTTATTGCAATATGTCTTAACTTTTCATCATACTCTTGTAGGTCTTTGTCAATGCTCCTTTACAAAGTAGTTATGTCAACTTGAACAAAAGAATCGCCAATCTCATAAGTGATCCATCTTGCACCTAATACCTTTCTAAAAATGGAGAATATTTACTATGGACTAGACCAAATTCTACTTTTCTTACTATTGTCATTGGTACTATATTGATTGTATTCTGTGCAGGTGCTGTTTATGGGACTTTTGAAGCTGTCCGAAGCAAGGTATTTAACTCTGTTTTCAGGCTTTAATTATCTTTGTGTGAGTAACAGACTGACTTTCATGGTTTTAAGAGCTTAGTATGATAATTCATACTTCTAATCTCTTAAACAGAACATAGAAAGGCTGAATTCATGTTCAACATCTTAATCGTTTATCTTAGTGTTTTAAATTTTACTTTACTTTTGCTCACTATTACCTAGTTTGTGCTTTGCTTGGTTAGAGATGGGTGCTATGAATTTTTTTTTCTGTGTAGAATATTGTTATAAAAAGTGTACTTTTGTATCATTTAATGTGTTTCACTTGGAACTTTAGATCTTAGACTTGTAGCTTGTGGAGGATTTAGTGTATTAGGTTGGCCATGCTGATGCAGGGACCTTTGGACAGTTGGGCTGTCACTTGTCTTAATATGTTTTAAACCTAAAAATCTATCATCAATGTAAATTACTCACCCATATTCATAAATTCTATAATTGATTAAAAAAAGAGAATCATTTGATTAACAAATTTGTTGGAGTGAATAGAGTTAGAGCCTAAGAGGTGAGTAGATTTTTTGGTTGCGTTATACTCTTGTCTTTCTCTCTTTGTGAGTTGGGATCAGTTGTTTGGTATACTCGATTAGAGTTCAAGATTTTCTTTTTTCTAGGTGAACAAATTTATTATTCCCTTATGCTCTTCTCTTTCATTCTTTCTCTCTTTGTGAGTTGGGATCAATTGTTGGTATACTCAATTAGAGTTCGAGATTTCCTTTTTTCTCTGATGTACGTATGTGAAGAAGCCATGGAAGAGGAACAAAGGAAGAAGATGAGGATGTGGGTAATGAATGTTGTTTTGATATTGATTGCAGTAGAAACTAATTGCTATGAAACATTCGGGCTTGCTCAATTCCTAAATAATGACTTCACTATTTTGTATCGGTAATCTAACGTCTTATGAATCCAAACAATGGTCTGGATTAATAAAACTAGAGTTTCAAGTATTGAAATTTGCAGTGCTGTTCTTCAGTGTAGTAAGCTAAATTCAGCATTAAGTATGTTTGGCTTAAGGTCGCCACGTTTTCTCATTGATGCTATTTTCACTTTTGAAGTAATCCGTGACTAGTAATTGTAGCATTTCGTGATGAACGGAGTGCGGCATGGCTGCGTGTTAACTACAGTAGCTTCAGTGCAAAATTGGTGGATTATGACAAAAGCAGAAATATATGGAATAGCTAATTTATGTTAATGGAAACTAATTTAATCTAAACGATTACAATAACAAGATAGTAAATTCAAAATGAGTTAGGAACTCAAAACAAATATGTCCGTTCTCTTTACCTCCTCTATATATATTACGTTCCACTACTAAATTATTTTCAAGCCAACTAATTGACTAGATAATCCTTATAATGCCCCCTAAATGTCATGCATTACAAATTATTGATGTTTGAAGTATTTAAGAATAAGATAATACTGAAACTGTCAGGTCATTGGAGGATTTAACTGATTTGTGAGATGTGGATGTTGAAATCTAATCTCATGCGAGAAAGTTTTGGTTGTTTATGACATTTTTGATATATTCTCATATAAATGGGATTTTCACTATACATAATTAGTTTTGGGGATTAGCAATGGTTTAGTAGTTGCACTGTTAGAGAGTGCTTAAATTCATACCTTGGTTAGGATCTAGCAGGATCCAAATTTAAGTGTTTTCATGCTCAACTTATTTTTGGAAATTATCGATGAAATGTCTTAACCTAGAGATGTAATGAAGTCAAATGTCTTTGAGGAATGCTTCATTGAGTCAAAAACGTTGGTTATGGATATTATAGACATTGTTACCACGAAGATATTTAGTTTGGAACGGGGAATGGGAACGGGTACGGGAACGGGAATAGGGAACGTATTGACTCGGGAACGATTGGATATGATTGCATTATACATAAAAAATATATTTGAAAACAAAATTTGATCAAAATTATTTTGTTGTTATAAGAAATTGTTTTTAAGTGAATTTTTTTAGTTTTCTAGGTT
This sequence comes from Amaranthus tricolor, assembly GCF_026212465.1. Lineage (NCBI taxonomy): Eukaryota > Viridiplantae > Streptophyta > Magnoliopsida > Caryophyllales > Amaranthaceae > Amaranthus > Amaranthus tricolor. Next base: position 8,166,158 of record NC_080063.1, on the reverse strand, counting down.
TCGTCTCCTCAATTTTTCTTAAATTTGTAAATGAAAGCCACCTTGAGCGATTTGGGTCTTTTTTTGTGCTGATTGGGGATGGACGTTCCCGTCTTCCCGGATTGCGGAACGTGGCTACGCTCCACGTTTCATTTAACTATGATTATAGGATAGGTAAATTTATCATATTGGTGTAAACATGTATTGGAAGTGACTCTGACTAGTTCAATGTCAACGCATCTAGAATTATAGAAGAAAAAGGCTGAGAGTTCATTGTAATTCTTGCTCCTTTTTGCAGTTAGCTGAAAAAGATGTTCTACTTCAATATAGAAAAATTACTTTAAAAACAATTGGCTAATGAATAGACAGATGCTGTGTAGTGCAAGTGTGCAACATTTTGAATCTGTCTTGTGTCTACTATATTCTTCATATTCTTTAGAAACATTACGTTTCATTTTGGCCCAGCTGCTGATAGTTTAGTGTATGTTACTTTTCAAGGCCTAGTAAATTTTGCTTTTGCTAGAAGTTCCTTCAGCATTGTATCAATGTAGACAACAGGTTCCTGAACAAGTTGAAGCAACTTTCTATGCGTAAGTGGCAAGTGGAAACACATACTTCTATTTTGACGGTTAAGTTTGATCATTGAAAGCTAAAAGAGAAAGTGTTTTGGATAGATTGCATGCAAGCTGTGTTAACTATTGTGTTTTTTGTGTTTAGTTGTGATTCTTGATGGTGAATTACCAATTTTTGCTGAACCTAGAAGAATTTAATGGGAAGGATTTACATACTTATCTGTATCAAACAATGTCTGAAAGAAGTAGGAGTTAGTTTCGCAAAATTATTGTTAAGGAAGTTGAAATCTTAAAAAACAAGTGATTGTACTTGGTTCTTATTGTTAAGGAAGTTGAAATCTTAAAAACGAGTGATTGTACTTGGTTCTTATTGTTGAGGAAGTTGAAATCTTAAAAAACAAGTGATTGTACTTGGTTCTTATTGTTTTATGAAATGATCAGCTATTTATTGGCCCATTTCTCCAATATCCTCCTTTTGTGATTCATTTCAAAGTAAGTTATAGCTCCATTTTGTTGTTCGAAGCTGGAATTGAAAATTTATGATGGCAATTATGGGAGAATGCTTAGTATGAGAGTGTGTGTGTGTGTGTGTTGGGGGGGGGATGCACAACTAGTGGATCATTCTGGAGAATGAAGGGGAATTTATCAACTGTTGGGCAAAATGTGGGGTGGAATAACTTGTTTGCTTGTGTTTCTGCAACAAAATCAGAGTCTTTGGATATATCATTGTAGTTGATGTAGGAAGCTTGTTTCTCTTGTGAGGAATCCTAACTGTGATATGATTGATTTACATTTTGCATAGGGAAAAAAAGTGGCTAATTGTGAAACATACTCATGTACCTTTGAGTCATTATAAATGTTTTATGAATTTACTCAGGCAGAGACTAGAGAAACTTTTGGTTGGAGACAGACAAAGGGTTAAATGTGATGAAGGAATTTGTGTGGAATTAAAATGCCATTTGAAAAAATATTTGGGATGTGCTATGTGCTATGAGGAGGTACTGTGAGTTTTAGGTGTGACAATTTGGAATGGGCGATGTACTATGAGGAAGTACTTGGAGTTTCAGGTGTGACTTTCATTGTGAAATGAAGCATGCATCAATTATTATGTTGGCAGTGTATTTTACCCCTTTTCCTTTCAGATTAAAAAAACACATTCTTATGAGAGACCGATCTCTAATTAGGTCGGCCTGTAAAGGAAAATGTACAGTAAGTTATTCAGTGGGCATTAAGAATATTGTAAGTAGGCATATAAGATATTATAAGTACTGCGTGCTTATTCGGTGAGCATTAAGAATTTAGTAAGCATTTAGAATATTGTAAGACCGGCTGTAAGAACAATGTAGAATTTAGCTGTTGATCTTTCTTGTTAAGTCTGATTTAAGCGCTCTCTTCAAGTGCCTTTCTTGAAGAAGTTTCACGGTTTGTTACTTTTATCGTACCATCATAGATGATTTTACAACCTCATTCAATATTGAAATTACTCTGCAGGTTCCAGGGCTATTAAAGATCAGGTTCATCGGCCAAACTACTGTCGGCAGTGCTGCAGTATTCGGTCTCTTTCTTGGTTGCGGAAGCTTAATACATTGTGGAAAATCATATTGATGTTCATTGTCCAGTTTTCTTTTTGTTTGGTCATGGGTTGTTCCTGGAATTTTCAGGGACAGCCTCTCAACCGATATGCTGTTTGCAAAATTTGATTTTTGCTTTGTTTTGACCCTCTGTACCCTGGGATGTTTGCTGATCAAGCAAAAAGAGGGACGCAAAAGTGCAAAGGAATAATGCTAAATTAATACTGATGTTCTCTGTGTAGTCTTTTTTTTTTTTTTTTAAATATATTATTGGTAAGGATTTTTCCTGCAACTTTTGAGGAAGCTTCAGAACTGATCTGTTTGAATATGAATTTTGGTTTACTTTAACCCGTTGTATTCTGGAATGTTTGATGATCAAGATAAAAGAGAAACACAAATTACACAAGGAATGATCCTAAATTCCATTAATTAACCGTTCCTCTGTATTGGGCATTCTTGTTCAGTTTTCCAGGATAGATATCCGAACTAGGGCTGTTAATCGAGTTGGTCCCCTCGTGTGCAATTCAATATTAACTTGACTCGGATATTGTTATTGCTAAAACTTGTTATTTGGAAATCATGAGTTGATTTTATTGTTGATGGCTTTTCTTTTTATCCTTATAATAGAGGTTTAATTTTTACTTTTAATACGTAGGAGTAATTTCTTCTTTTCTGTAGGAATTTCAAACCTTACCCCAAAGTAAAAAGAGAGTTGGAGATTCAAAACAACTAATTACTGGTGACAAATATGATTAAAAGCGAAGATAATGATATTACTTGAAGAGCAAAAAGTAAGTAATAAAAAATTTAAAACATTGACCCATTAGTATCATCAAAACTCGACTTAAAAATAATTTGACTCAAAATCAATTAGATTTCTTCTTTTTATTATTATTAAAAAAACAAAACTTAGATTAGTTTGATACTCACATCATGTGACATTGTTAATAAAATAAAGGTCAGAGTACGACAGAATCCGTTGCCACACAACCTTCCCTTTAGCATTAGCCTAAACTTGTTTCCAAGAGTCAATCAAATCCACCCAAACCAAGATTTTCTCAAAATTTGACGGAGATTTTCTCAGATTATAAAAGACTTTGTATCCTCATATATCAACTTCATTAATCAAAACTTGACCCTACAGATTAAAGAATACCGACAAATGAAATCCCGCAGATCCTCCTACGTATCCCCCCGGATCTCTTTCTTCACTACCCAATATTTTCTCCATATTCCTATGCAATCTCTTTTCCCACTATATATAAACCCCTCCAACCATTTCCCCTCTCATCCACATTCATTCATTCATCTAATAACAAAAACAACAAAGAATTCAAAATGGATTCTCAATTTCATGTTCTTGCTGTCGATGATAGCATCATTGATAGAAAACTCATTGAGAGGCTTCTTAAAACTTCATCTTTTCAAGGTATATATTTTCACTTGTGTGGTAGTCTTTGTTTGTTTGGTATGAATCAACTCAATTAAAATCGTAAAATTAATACCGAAGTTTTTTATTATAAATACTTCCTCATTTTAGTAATTTTATTTTATTTTATTTATTTTGTCTCATTTTTTTTATTAGTTTAGTGATTTATTTTTTGCCATTTTGTTTTATGGTACGTGGTATTTAAAATTTTAGCTAATAAGGGTAAAATAACTGTTAATTTTACAAATGAAACTTGCTGAAATTTCGTCCATTAGTTAGTGTACCAGGGACTCCAAATCCTGGATCCGCCACTGATTCGAACTCGTGACCTCTTGTCACGTTAACTTCTGATATCATGGAACCAATTCAACCAAAAAGATTAAGCTTATGCTTGAGATTATGTTTGGTTTCTTACTTTGTTTCCATCAATCTGATCTGGGTTTTGATTTGTTTTGCAGTTACTGCAGTAGATTCACCAAACAAAGCTCTAGAGTTTCTGGGTTTGAAGGGGAATCAAGGGGAAACACATGAATCCTTGTTAAACAAGGTGAATATGATCATCACAGATTACTCCATGCCTGGAATGACTGGGTATGATTTATTGAGGAAAATTAAGGAATCAGAAAGATTGAGGGATATCCCAGTTGTAATCATGTCCTCTGAAAATATATCTTCAAGAATTAGTAAGTGTTTGGCTAATGGAGCTGATGAGTTCTTCTTGAAACCTGTTCAATTATCTGATGTTGATAAGCTTAAACCCCATTTGTTGAAGAACAAAGTGAAGGATTTTTGCAAGTTTCAAAAACATAAGAGTTTATTGACTTGGTATTCTGATCCTAAAACTTTATGCCAAAGATGCTGATAATTATATCTCGTCTATAGAAAATTATGATTAGAGTTTGTGGAAGGAAAAAAGACGATAATTTATAACTGTTGACGCAATTATTGGTCTAAATTATTAGTATTATAATTGTTAGATGTAAATTCTTCATATCAACATAAAAGTCAGAGGTTTTGAATTGATTTACATTGTTTGAGAGGAATTTTGTTAATGATGGATCCTCTTTATAGAATGGTAATTGTATATAGGAGTAAATCATAGTTGTAATGACAAATGAATTGTAGTTAATGCAATATTAGGACATTGATTACTTCTCTTTTAATTTTGTTGGATTAATTGTAAAAAAATTAATATTAATAATCTAATTTTCGATTTATTTACCGTGAGTAATTTTATTGTTGGATTATTTTTTTCAGCTTTCTGTCATCATACTAATATGCTATGCTGATAGCAAATCAATAACAAATATTAGATTATTAGAAAGTATAACGATGATTGTTAGAAAGTACATAATTGACTTCTTTAACTATCACTGTTTTCACCATTGATGAACCTTAATTTTTTTAAATAAAAGTAGAAGAACTACAATTGCTTTTATTACCTTTCCCAAATATTATACATTGTTGTCTTCTTCAACATTACTGTTTTCCACTATCGATGTTTAATTTTTTTAAATACCACAATCTGATTTATTACTAAATAATGTTTATTTTGCATGGAAATATGCAATTAATCAGAAAACTTTTCATTTTTCAAAAAGAAAACAGTTTTCTTTGCTTGGGAATGACACACACATGTTTTTTTTTTAAATTAAGATATTTACTAAAGAATGAAAATAGACTAAACTCTTGAGAGCCGTCTTTAGAAAAGACTGTCTCTTTTATTGAAATCTTTTTGTTGGGTTGTAAAAGCATGATGGTTTTCGAAACCCTTTAAACGTTTCGAGTTTCGATTATAATGTACTTTTAGAATTTTTTTTTGATAATCCTCCTTCCTTGACCTGTGGACATGGCTATTATAAAACTTACTTTTAGGAAACTAAAAAGAATCCTATTGATGATTGCAATCGTGGCCATCTTATTAAGCATTTTTTCATCCAAGTAAGTTGGTGCTTTTTTTTTTCTTTTTCTTTTTTTTTTTTTAATGTTGGTTGCTGGTTGCTTTCACTTAATTTTTTAAATATAAAATTACATAATTAATAATTGTTATAATTATATTTGTTTCGGTGAGGAAACGAAGAAGTGCAAAAAACACTTAAAATACTTGGAGATAGGTGGAAGTGTGATCAAGAGAAGCGACTCGTGGAAGGAAGCGACTTGAATTCCTGCAAAACAACACGTTAGCCTTGTCCGGGGGGTGATCTCCCGGAAAACCCCTCCGACGCTCAAGTTAGAACGTTAATTGAGTTTCGAGATTGATATAGCTTGGATTTCAGTGGGCTAATGAAATGGAGAGTGAGTAAGGATACTAAGAATGATTATTTTTCAGATGTCCCTCCCTCTCTGATGGCTGTCCCTTTTTATAATGATCAAGGAGGAAGTTACATCAGAGAGGAAAAGTTGAAGATCATGGGAGACATGGGCAGTTAGTTCCCATGGAAGAAGGATAGCCAAGGAATGAGGGAGAGTGGGAAGTTGCTTTACTGGAAGGTAGTTAGGGCATTGAGAGGTTACTAATCCCATTCAAGGAAGATGGAAAATTCAGAAAAAGGCCCGTTGACCGAAAGTCAAAGTCAATGCGAAAGGTCAAGGGGCTATAAGGTAATATGACGTAAATAAATAAATAAATAAATAAATGATACCATGACAGTTAGCCCCATGCGCGAAGAATGATATGAGAAAGACAATCTTGATGAATCGAAGAATCTTTCTTCGTGTGGAAATAGTAACCGTCAATTGGCAAATTCTCTGGAAGATCCTGAAAATTGGATTTGCAAGCTTCAAATCGACTACTCATATGCCGAATTTCGAGTTGTAACGGAGAAGTTATAGCCTTTCTAAAATAACCGCAGGAGATGCTTCAAGAAAAGGAAAAATGATTAACATCAGCTAAGCCGCGGCTTCCAGCATGCCGCGGAATATCTTTGGCTGCCCTTTTCATTTATCAGCAGAAGAATAGATGCAGGAGTCGGACCCTGATACATGCCCTACTGATGTCGCGGAAGTCTCAATACTTAGAATATTTCTGGATAAGACAGCCCCTAAGGAGGGTCCGACTTATCGACCGCACGGATTTCCAAGGACCTAGATATCTTTGAACGAGAACACCATCAAGGCGGGTCCGACTTACAGACCCTACGGACAGGATGCTGGTTTGACCTAATCTACCTTCCTTTTCATCAGTGCTTCGAGCCAGGGAGTAGAGGAAAAACATGATACCGCGGCATAAATGAGCTGACCCGCTAGTTGAATGGGCCACATGTATGGAAGACACGGCTTGAATATATACTTTGATTTTTATTCTTCACTGAGGTACTTAAGGGAGTCCGACTTATGGATGTGGCGGACAATTAAAAATGACTCGGAATCGTTTTGAATTTCCTTGTTCTAACATGCCCCCCTTTTTCCTTCAAAGATGCGGAAATATTTTGTAATTCTATGCCGCGGATGATACTGAAAAAACGGAAGCATCTCTCCCATACTTAAAATTTTTTAACCCTAACTGGGACCATTTGGGGGTCCGACTTATCGACCATGCGGACATTCCAATACTTGAAATAATTCGTATCCGTTCTGGAGTGTAATTCATGGTCCGACTTGTCGAACCTACGACTTTAACAGAATTAGGCCTCCCTTTAAAAATCTATTGTCATTTTACCCCATCCTGATAGTCCGACTTATCAAGTACACGGTTATAATCAAGATATGATACTTGGAGAACATTTTCAACATTTCCCCTTATGGGGGGTCCGACTAATCGACTTCACGGACATCATGTGAAAATACTTAGACAAATTTTTGACGTTTGTCCCCTTACTGGGGGTCCGACTTATCGACTCCCCGGTTTAAGTTTTGGACACCACCTTTCGCTCAAAAAGAGGTCTAGGTTCGAGGTTTTCTGCATTTATTGCTGCAATAAATAGGGCTGTTGGAACAGTTCCTTCTTCACCTAACACACTAATTCCCTCAATTCTTCATGTTGCTTAGAAAGAGAAAGTAGAGAGAGACGCTTTGAGAATCTTCAATCCCTCTTCAAACTTCTGACAATCTTCTCGAAGATCTTCAAGGATTCTGACAGAACTTCATCAAATTTCTGACAAATCTTCAAAATATTTTCAAGGTATTCAAATCTTTCTTCAAATTTCTTGAATTTCTTCACATTAATCTTCAAACTGTTCTTCAGATTGTTCTTCGCGTTCTTGAATATTTAGTTTTTAAATTAATTTTATGAAATTAGCCCCTATCCTCCACAAGTTTTGCCTGCTATTTTTTGATTATCATTAATATGGATGTCGCGGCTACTCATGAGATAATAGCTAACTTCGACATTAACTCGGACATTCCGACAGAAATTCCCTTGGTACTATGTAGACGCTTTAATAAAGAGGGATTATTAATGAATGATTCGGACGAAAGTAGTTCAGTGAGAATCACCCCCCATTATGAACCAATAAAAGCAGGGGATGAGTCGTCAGTATCCCTCGTATACCCTCCGGAGATAATGAGAACTGCTCCTTGGGAAGTGAGCGTTTTCTTTCCCAATTACTTGCCGCGAATAAATCCTGACCTGGAAGGGTTATTGTATGTAGATATGGAAAACATTGAAGGATCAGCCGAGTCTTCTGGAAGGGAGAGCGCAGCGCCAGTTCCTCCTCCATTCTACATTCCCAACGGCGGTCCCCTTAATTATTTCATAGATTTACAAACCAAGAGAGACTTAGACAAGCGTCGGGAAGCCATCTCTCAAAAATGGGGTTTGAAAGACAACATAAATATTATTACCCCGGGGAATTATGACACTGTTAGGTTTCCTCCCCCACACTGTATAGCCGTATATTTTCCCTCTTTTGAATTAGGACTTAGGTTTCCTCTTCACCCGTTTTTTAGGGAGGTGTTGGAGTTTTTGAACGTTTCAGTACCAGAGTTATACCCAAACGCATGGGGTTGTATGGTGGCATTTTTGATCTTGTGTAAAGTTTTGGTCGTGCCACCAACACTCACCGCCTTTAGATATATATTTAGAGCCCGCCTATGTAACTCCCAATCATACGGTTGTGGCTGGATAACTTTCACCCACCGTCGTGCACTGAAGATAGTCCATGAACTCCCCGATAACCAAAAGGGGTATAGGACGAAGTTCGCCTACCTATACAATTCGGGAGGATGGAATGTTAAGACCTCCTTCGACATCAAACCCAACCTTTCGGGTTTTAATAATGGGATCCCGCAGTGTTCTTTTAGTGATGCGGTGATCATTGAATACGCGAAGATGGACGTTCAATTGGGAAGGAAACCCATGAACGTCCAACTCAACTGGATACCAGGTCGTCCTGAGTTGGAGAATGAGAACCTCCTCTCAGCATTCGGCATCAGCTTGGCTATCGATCGGAGTAAGAGTTGTCGGATTTCTTCCTTCTCTTTTCTATGGTATGTTTACCTGTTTCTAACTCGTGGTTTTGCAGGGATAGCCAAGGAAAATCTTCGAGCGAAAAGTTCAGATCTAATGAAGAAATTCAGTGTTATGAGACTCGCTCAAGGGGCCATCCAACGGCCCGAGGAGAAGCCTCTACCTCTTCCTCCAAAGGTATAACTTCACACGTTTTTTCGTTCTGAGAGATTGCTTTTGATTCCTCCTAACTTTTTCTTTTTTAGGACTCGGCGACAGTAGAGAAGGGTCTTGACGAGGTGCCCAGCGAGGAGGAGGCTCTCCGCCTCCTCGAGGAGAGGAGGAGGGTCCATATTCCCGATGACTCCCAGAGGGTAATCCCCTCTAAGAAGAGGGAATCGAGAAAAAAGAAGAGTGGGAAGGAGAGAAAGAGAAAGAGAAACTCTCCTTCCCACGGGGAGAGCGCGGCAAAGAGGGCCTCCCATGATACCATACACACCGCCGTACCTCTCCAAGCGAGGTCGGCGGGAGAGGAGACATCGAATCCCCCGGTCGAGGCCCCCATCTCCCATAAAGGCAAGGAGACGGTCGGGGATTTGTCTGCGGCCCCAGAGCCGCGGATAGAGGAGGTGTATCGTCGTAGGGAGGTCACGCCCTTTCAACACGATACCCTCTTCAATGAATTGGGTCACAAGGGTATGATTACCCGCTTCAACCGGGCGACGTCCCACTTGATCAGCCGGAAGGACGTCGATCATCTGGAGTCCCTGCCTCCTGTCGATAGGGTTCGCCAACTCCAGGCCTCGGCGGCTGAGGTATGATGTTACTTTTTCAGTCTGTTTGAATGAGATTGCCGGATGATCTATTGACCTGATTCTCTTTTGCAGACTTACTTGAGGCTATCGTTTGAATTGAACCTTAGCCGTCAGAGTGCCGCGGACAGAGAAACCCTGGCGGCCCTCACTTCTCACTGCCACGAACAAGAGGAGGAGCTGAAGAGGCTGAGGGCGGATCTTGAGGAGCTGCCTGCCTTAAAGGAGAAGCTGGCTAAGTGCGTCGAATTAAAAGAGCGCTTAGTCAGCATAGAAGAATGGCGAGAGAGGGCCAGGAAGCAGCTTGAGGGGACCGTGGCTAACTTGGACGCGGCGTCAAATATGTCGGCTACCCTTGGCCATGAGATCGGGCACCTGACGGATATTCATGCTAAGCTGGTGCGACAAAAACAGTCACTTTTGCGTCAGATGTCCGATGATTCGGATAAGTTCCAAACCTTGTTATCCGCGGCAAGAATATACAAGCTTTGCTTGGGTAGGAAGTCGCGGATGGTAAGGGATTGGTTGACCTCGGATGAGCCGGAGGCGTCAAGTTTCTTGGGGGCGCTAACCACGGAAATGGTGGGAGCCGGTACCATGATAAGCGGTGAAAGATTCCGCCTGGCTGCCGCGGAGTTAGGCGTCGACTTTGATTCCCTCCTTGAGAAGGCGAATGAGAAGGGGAACGAAGCTTTTGGCTAACCTAGCTCCGATTTTGGATCGGGAGTCAGCGGTGCTGGTGGACCCCCATTGGGACGCGAAAGAGGCAAGGGAGTGGTCGGAGAGAGTGGACCTTGCTACTGAAAGGGAGGCTTTATGTCTTGATTTGGACAAACTCTCTCTCTCCTCCCTCAGCCTCGGACGTCCCCGAGAACTTGGCGCTTTCTAAGCTGGAGAGTTTGTGTTTAGACTTATCCAATCTGCTGATTGACGAGGGCAAAAACCTCCAAGGCTTATCCAGGGACTTATCCGAGATTGGAGTGGAGCCGTTCGACGTTGAAGAATTCATAAGCTTCACTCCGAGCCTTGGCGAGGGAGTGGCCGGGTCCCCCCCTCAAGAACCGGAGGGAGATGTAGATGCTTTCTTGGATGATCTCTGATTTTTGTAATATAAATTTTGTAATATTAACTTTTGTAACTTTGAATAGAATCAATTTGTACGCTGAATTATTCGTATGATTTATGATGGTTCTTGATACCGTATTGTTGTGTTTAAATATTTCAAATTTTCTTTCATTGGCCGCGGTTTCTTTCCATCAGTAGACGAGAAATGACTTTTACTTGATGTCACGGCTAGAAGATATTTATTTTGAGTAAACTTTGACCACTTCGACCTTTGAACCAATTTAGGGGTCCGACTTATCGATGGCACGGCTGGGTGCCCTTAAAAATTTACTAAGTCTGATGTTGAACTCAGGACCCTTATCAGAGGGTCCGACTTGTCGATGTTGCGGACATAAAACATTCAGCTAAATATTTATTTGGAATGATTTTGAACTTGGGACCCCAATCTGGGGGTCCGACTTGTCGATGTCCCGGTTGGGAAACATCTTATTGAATAACTTAGAATATTTTTGAAGTTTGGGACCCCAATCTGGGGGTCCGACTTGTCGATGTCCCGGTTGGGAAACATCTTAGTGAATAACTTAGAATATTTTTGAAGTTTGGGACCCCAATCTGGGGGTCCGATTTGTCGATGTCCCGGTTGGGAAACATCTTATTGAATAACTTAGAATATTTTTGAAGTTTGGGACCCCAATCTGGGGGTCCGACTTGTCGACATAACTGAATTTTATAAGATTTGCAATATTACCGGAAGTAGAACATAACTGAATACTTTTTAGAGCCGGATAAATCTGAAAAATGAAATCTCGATTATTATTAAATGTAATGACAACGCGACTCATGCCGCGGGATGAAATTGTGATGACATTAATGATCAGACTGGCCTCTTGCGAATCTTATTTAAATAAAGTACTTTTTCAAATGATCTTCATTCCATGGGCGGGGTAGCTTCTTTCCTTTCATGTCTTCTAGTTCAAATGTTCCAGGTTTGATGATACGGACGATTTTGAACGGACCATCCCAGTTGGCTCCAAGTTTTCCTTTCTCTACGATCTTCCCTGTGGCCTCGACTTTGCGTAGGACATAGTCCCCCACATGGATATGTTTGGTTTTGACGAGCCGGTTGAAACTGCGAACCATTTTTTGCTTCTGGGCCATGGACCTTAATAATGCGTTCCCCCGTGTTTCTGGGAGCAGATCCAAGTTCTCCCTTTTCCTTTGTTCATTATCGTCGTGTGAGTAGTAGGTGACCCTTGTGGATGGTATGCCTATCTCTACTGGAAGCACTGCTTCAGATCCATATACCAAAGAGAACGGGGTATGCCCCGTTGCTTCTTTGACGGTTGTTCGGCTTGCCCACAAAATGCCGGGCAGTTCTTCGTCCCATGTACCTTTAACCCCCTCTATCTTCTTCTTGATGCCGTTCAGGATCTCCTTGTTTGCTGATTCAACTTGCTCATTTGTTTGTGGCCGAGATACGGAGCTGAAATGGATTTGAATACCAAACTTATCACAGTATTGTGTTGTGTTTGTACTGATAAACTGTCTCCCATTGTCAGTGATGATCACACGAGGAATACCGTATCTTGTAATGATATTTCGCCATATAAACTGACAGACTTGCTTGTCTGTGATTGAGCTAAAGGCTTCTGCTTCTACATACTTGGTGAAATAATCAATGGCCACAATGATAAACTTCCGTTGCCCCTTTGCGGGGGGAAAGGGGCCAAGGAGATCCATGCCCCACTTGTCGAAAGGCAGAACGGCTTGCATGACGGTCAAGTAATTTGAGGGCTTTCTTCCTATCTTTGAGTGGTACTGACATTCGGGACATCGTTTGATCAATTTTTCCGCGTCTTCCCGCAGTGAAGGCCAATAATATCCGCTTCTGAGTACTTTTCCAATGACAGTTCGTACACCCTGATGTATACCTCATCCGCCTTCGCGTATCTCGCGAAGGATGTAATTTCCTTCTTCAGGGGAACACATTTTAAGAGGGGATGAGTGTATGACTTTTTGTAGAGTGTTCCCTCGTGGAGTTCGAACCATCTAGCCTTCTTCTGGAACACTTTTGCTTGATTTTTGTCCCGGGGAAGCGTCTGGTTTTGCAAAAATTCGATGTAGGGTTCCATCCACGTTTCTGACCTGTCAATGGTGTTGACCATGTGGTTAATACTGGGATTTGGAAGCACTTCCCAGATGATGTCACGAGCCGCGGATGTTTCTGCTGAGCTGGCGAGTTTCGCCAGAGAATCGGCCTGTGCGTTTTGGGATCTCGGGATGTGGATCAACGTGAACTTGTCGAATTTTCGAACAAATCCTTTTACTTGCTGTAAGTACATTTTCATGCTGTCATCTTTGGCTTCAAATTCCCCATTAACCTGTCCAACTATTAGTTGGGAGTCAGAGAATGCGGACAATACTTTGGCTCCTGCCTCGTAACAGATTTTCAATCCCATCAGTAATGCTTCGTATTCGGCCTCATTGTTAGATGCCGCGAACTCGAATCTGACCGCCCTTTCCATAAGGACCCCAGCGGAAGACACAATGAGGAGACCAGCCCCACTTGCTGATTGCGTTGAGGACCCATCTACATACAACTTCCATTCGTGATCGGTTTCAGGATGATGGGGGATAGTACTTTCAGCAATGAAGTCAGCCAGGGCTTGCGCTTTGATTGCTGTCCGAGGTTCGTATTCAATACCGAAATCCGCAAGTTGATTAGCCCAATCAGTAACGCGACTTGATTTATTCTTTCCTTCTAGAATCTTTCTCAATGGTTGATTGCTCCGCACGATGATTTGATGGGATTGGAAGTATGGTTTCAATTTCCTACTTGCCATCACGACTGCGAACAGGACCTTCTCCACTTCACTATAGTTTCCCTCTGAGCCTCGGAAGGCGTGGCTTATATAGTACACGGGGAGTTGCTGCTTCTCTCTTTCAGCGATTAGCACTCCTGACAGGGAATATTCGGAGACCGAAACATATAAGATAAGCCCTTCCCCGTTGATAGGTGAGACTAATCTTAGCAGTGATGATAGGTGGTCCTTTAACTGATTAAAAGATTCTTCCGCTTCTGTAGTCCATTCGAATTTGCTCTGCTTAAGAGTTTTGAAGAAAGGGGAGCATTTATCCTCGGATTTGGATAGAAATCTCCCTAAGGCAGCTAAGCACCCTGTTAGTTTCTGTACCTCTTTTACGGACCTGGCAGATTTCATATCTTGTATTGCCCGAATCTTTTCGGGGTTTGCTTCAATGCCTCTTTCATCCACTAGAAACCCAAGACACTTCCCTCTAGTGACCCCAAACACGCATTTCTCAGGATTGAGTCGCATTTGGTGTTTTCGGAGGGTCATGAAAGTTTCCCGTAAGTCCGCGGCATGGCCGGACGCCTGTTTGCTTTTTGTGATCATGTCATCCACGTATACTTCTAAGTTTCGCCCGATCTGGGACTGGAAAACTTTGTTAACCATTCTTTGGTAAGTGGCTCCGGCATTTTTCAACCCAAAGGGCATGACTTTATAACAATACACTCCAGTATTTGTGATGAAGGCTGTGTGTGGCTGGTCTTCTGTGGCCAAGGGAATCTGATGGTAACCAGCATTAGCATCCATGAAGCTCAGTAGAGCGTGGCCCGCGGTGGAGTCTACCAAATGATCTATCTTTGGGAGGGGATAGTCGTCTTTGGGGCATGCTTTGTTTAAATCCGTGAAGTCAACGCACATCCTCCACTTGCCATTGGACTTTTTTACGAGGACGACGTTGGAAAGCCAATCTGAGTATTTGCACTCCCGGATGAACCCAGCTTTCAGTAATTTCTCTACCTCTGTCTTGGCGGCATCTATTCTTTCCTTCCCTTGATGGCGCAGCTTTTGCTTCACGGGCTTGTAACCTGGTTTTATGTCAAGTCTGTGGCACATGACACTTGTTGGTATACCAGGCATCTCTTCCGTGGTAAATGCGAAGATATCGCGGAAGTCAGCAATAGTGGCCACGACCTCGTTTTTGATTGCATCTGGAAGATTTTTTTCGATTTTGATCTGCTTCCCGTCAAATATTCCCGTCTCCTCATATCGCTCCACGGGATGAGGCCTTTCGTGGCTATTGGGACCGTTCGTGTATACGCTCATGACGGCTGAAGACTCTTCTTCCCTCTTTCTCTTGGAGGGAGTGGCGGATGTTTCTCGCTTCAGGGTATTCACGAGGCATTGTCGGGCTGTTACTTGGTCTCCTTTAAGGACGCCCACCCGGCCATCATCCTGTTCGAATTGCAACAGGAGCTGATGAGGAAAGATCGCGGCCTTTATCTTGTTGATGAGCGGGAGCTCCATGATGGCGTTATAGGGGAATGTGAGATCCACTACCGTGAATCGTACGGGCATGGCCCTGCTTCTGTCTCTTTCCCCCACCCTTACGGGTAGAATGATCGTGCCTAGTGGAATGACCTGACTACCTCCAAACCCAATCAATGGTTTGTCGAGAGGCTGCAAGTGCTTTTCTTCGAACTTCATTTTTCTGAGGCACTCCATGGTTATGAAGTCGGCCGTGCTTCCGGTGTCTACCAGCACTCTCTTGACCTTCATTTGCCCGACTTTGAGGGTGACCACTAGAGGATCTGTGTGTGGTTGTTGCAGCGGTTGAGAGGTAGTGGCGTCGAATCTCATGATCGGCCCTTTTGATACGGTTTTTGGTGGCCCTTTCAGTAGAGTATGGACGCTGTCCTTGGCAGCTCGAATGGTAGGAAATTCTTCTGTGTATCCTCCGAAAATTAAGTTGATAGTTCCTTGTGTGTTGGAACTTTCATGCCTGGCCTCATCCCTTCTGGGGGACCTACGTCTTGGATTCCATGGCCTTCTTTCTACTTCCTTTCTAGCGTCGTAGTCCTTTCGGTTGATGAACCTGGACAACTTTCCTTCGTCCGCCAATTGGTGGAGGATACATTTGAGTTCGCCACATTGTGCCAGAGTATGGCCGTGCTCTTTGTGGTAGTCACACCACAGATTGTAATTGCGTCTATCGGAAGGAGTGGTAGTAGGTGGCGGAGTTGGCAACTTGTCACGAACGGCGTAGAAGATGTCTTTTCTATTTCGGTTAAACATCGGGTCATTACCTCCATCTAGCAAATTGCGTGTTCTGGATTCTCCTTCCGTGATATATACGTGACGGGATTGTGGAGGCCCCATGTCTGACGGGGGGCAGGACGGCGCGGCATGTAATTCCTTTCCCTCCTTGACGAAGGCTCTTCTCTGTTCCTTGAGGACTGATGGGAAGTCGCGGCATCTCTCTTTTCGGACTTCCGTCTTTTCGGGTCGTGTGCTTGGCATATTTCGGAGGCGGTGACATAGCTTTGACATTGCTTCATGGCTTCTGCATATGTCTTTACCTGACTTTCGACCAACTGGAACTTCAGTCTCTGGGCCTTCATTCCGTTGATGAGGGCGTTTAAGGCGACTGACTCTTCCAGATCCGTCACCTCCAGTACGGCCTCATGGAATTTCTTCGAGTAAGATGATATGGATTCCCCTTCCAGTTGCGTTATGCCAAGCAAATGGAAGTTGGATTTCTCCTGCCTCCTGGATGCCACAAAATGACCCAGAAATTTGTCTTCTAATTGGGCAAAGTTATGGATACTTTCTCCCGGAAGGGAGGTGTATCATGTCAAGGCTACTCCCGTAAGAGTAGTTGGGAAGAATTTACACCACAAGGATGGGTTGGTAGAGTGCAGCACCATTAAATTTTTGTAGGCCATCAAATGTTCTTCGGGGCATGACGTGCCGTCGAATACTGCCATGTTTGGGATTTTTATTTTCCCCGGGTTGGGGGTACTTAGTACTTCTGGAGCCAACGGGGAGATTATTGGCGTAGGATCTTTAGGGGGGTTTTTTGTCTTGACCTCATTCCGTGGCATGGTGACAGGACTCACGGGATGGCTAGATCCTGCGAGCTGCGCCTTCTTCCTTTCTTGCCTCCTTCTATCCACCAGTGATTGGATACTTTTGGACGCCTTTTGCTTTTTGCTTTCTAGGTAGGTTCGGGCATCTTGAGAGGCGGTCTTGGATACTCCATCCTGTGGATCACTCCTGCTAAGACTCGTGCGGGTTCTCGATCTCTCTCGCCTTTTCTTATTGCGTTTACTAGAGTGGGAAGTCCTCGAGTTCCCATCTTGAGATTCGTGAGACTTTGGTATCTCCTGGTGGGGTTCGATTCGTTCCCGCAAGTTTTTTATTTGATCCGCCATATCTTCTAATACTCGTTGTTGAGTGGGAGCATTATTCATGACGGCACGGAGTTGTTCAAAGAAAGCGGCAGTGAGGTTTCGTGCTAGCATGTCTAGATCACGGCGAGTCACGGCTTGATTATTAGCGTGACCTGCAGAAGTGTCTGTATCTGTGCTATGCACGGTGGCGGTTTGAGTCGGATTTTTCTTAGGAGCCATGACTTCTTATTCCTTCCCCACAGACGGCGCCAAACTGTTTCGGTGAGGAAACGAGGAAGTGCAAGAAACACTTAAAATACCTGGAGATAGGTGGAAGTGTGATCAAGAGAAGCGACTCGTGGAAGGAAGCGACTTGAATTCCTGCAAAACAACACGTTAGCCTTGTCCGGGGGGTGATCTCCCGGAAAACCCCTCCGACGCTCAAGTTAGAACGTTAATTGAGTTTCGAGATTGATATAGCTTGGATTTCAGTGGACTAATGAAATGGAGAGTGAGTAAGGATACTAAGAAGGATTATTTTTCAGATGTCCCTCCCTCTCTGATGGCTGTCCCTTTTTATAATGATCAAGGAGGAAGTTACATCAGAGAGGAAAAGTTGAAGATCATGGGAGACATGGGCAGTTAGTTCCCATGGAAGAAGGATTACCATGCATTTAAGGGGAAGTGGGAAGTTACCATCCTTGGAAGAAGGATAGCCAAGGAATGAGGGAGAGTGGGAAGTTTCTTTACTGGAAGGTAGTTAGGGCATTGAGAGGTTACTAATCCATGGGCCATTCAAGGAAGATGGAAAATTCAGAAAAAGGCTCGTTAACCGAAAGTCAAAGTCAATGCGAAAGGTCAAGGGGCAATAAGGTAATATGACGTAAATAAATAAATAAATGATACCATGACAATATTTTTCTTGAAAAAAGAATAAGCAGTATTTTCAATATCTTATTAAATTTGCCCCACGAAAAACAAATATAGGTAAATTGAAATATTTTGAGAAATGTGAGAGATGAAAAAATTAGTTAACTGCGGGAATGAAAATAAAAAACAATGTAAGTCATAATGTAAAAGACAATAAATCAAATTTGATGGAATGTGAAATTTTATAAAACATAAGTTTTTGCTTTTAAATTTAAGGTTTACTTTTATTCACTTAATTGATTTTTATGAAGGAATTAATTTGTTACCCAAGACTTGATTATATAGTAAGATAACTACTATATTTACATAAATGTAATCTAGGCTAAAATATCTTCTAAATAATTTGTTTCTATATATTCAAATATACAACGATCTTTATTATTTTCTACACTCCTCATAAGTTAAAGTTGTAGGATCTCCTAGACTCAACTTGCTCTAAGCTTTTATAAAAAGGTTTGCTTGCCACTACTTTTGTCAATGTATCTCTCTATTAATCTTCCGATCGATTGAAAGGAAGAAGAAAAAATCTTGCCTCCAACTTTTCTTTGTTGAATTGTCTATCAACCTCTACATGCATTGTTCGATTGTGCTGTACTAGGTTCTCTGAAAAGCTAATGGCTACTTTATTATCAACCTCTACAACTCTTCTTTAGAGAAAACCCAACTCAATCAGCAATTTCCTGATCCAAAGGACATCACATATTCCTCGAACAACACCTCGAAATTCAGTTTCTGCACTAAAGAGAACTACAACTTTTTGTTCTTTACTCCTTCAAATAACAAGATTGCCTCCAACTAAAGTGAAGTAGTCAGAAGTTGATCTTAAACCATTAGGATAGCATGCCCAGTTTGCATTAGTGTATGCTTTCATCTTTAGAACCCAATACAACATAGTCAAACAATGTAGGGGGCATCATTCATTTGCTCTTCCTAAGGTTTATGCATCACCTCAATTGCATAAGCAATATCGAGTCTAGCATGAGCCAGGTCAGTGATCTTCTTAACTAGTCTTTAATATTCTGCTCCTTCGGTCATCTAAAGGCCATGATATACCGTAATTAGAGTATCAACTGGTTTACAATCAATCATCCCGGTTTTGCTAACAAGTAGTCAAGCACACTTTTTTCTTTATATAGATATCCCAAATTTAGATCTTAGTACCTCAATTCCTAGTAGGTATTTCAGACTTCTTAGATCTTTCATCTTAAACTCTAAACAATAGATTTTTTCAAGTTTTTCATCTCCTCAGGATTACTCCTAGTAATTATCATATCATACTACTCAACATATCTCCTCATTTCTTGAGGAAAAGTGTTTGGATAGAATAATTTTGGCGATATCTATATATATTTCTTTATTACTCTTGTGAACCATCAGAATCAAGTTCTAGGAGATTTTCTGAGGCCATATAAAGCCTTTTTTTAGCCTACACCATTCCTAAATTAGAAATTCTAAAGGAATTCTGGTGGTGCTTCTATGAATACTTTTTCTTGTAATTCTCCATGAAGAAACGCATGCTTTACATCAAATTGTTAGCCATTTTGATTGCAACAATACCCAAATAGTATCAAGTTTTGCAATCGAGGAAAATGTCTCCAGATAGTCAATCCCACAGGTTCGAATGTAGCCTTTGAAGACTACTCTGGTTTTGTATCTTTCCACGGTTCCACCGTCTTTGTATTTAGTGGTAATGGCCAATTGCACCGTATTAGCGGCTTCCTATTTGGTAATTTACACTTCTCCCATATATGATTTTGTTCAAGAGTTTTTGTTTCTATTTGCATAGCTTCTCTCCACTTCACTGTGTTGGAAACTCTCACTTAGTAGATTGTTGTACTAAAAGGTTGAACCTCTTAAGAAAGTATCAAAGTAATTAGTTAGTTATTAGTAGTAAAAATATTTGTTAAATACAACCTTAAATTTTAAGACTTTAAAAATTATAACCACACATTTTATTTTTTCTGTGTTATGGCAACTATAAACCAAAAAGTATAATCACCGCAAGCATAGATTTTGCCTTTGATTAAGCATAAGTGACATTTGACTTTACTTTTTTAATTTTAAATATTTATTTAAAAAATTAATTTTTATATATTTTATATTTATATACTTATTTATTGTAATATTATATTTATTTAAATATTTTAAAAATAATTTAAATTACATATTTTTGTTAAAAATTCACTAGACAACGTTAATTTTTTTCTTGATTCTCGCTGAGCAAATAAATCGCGTCGTTTGTTTTTGAAATCAATTATCTTCTCAATTTGCATGCGGAAAAAGATCACATATGAGTACTCATTTCAACAAGATTTTTGAAGTAGTTGCCTCAAAGAAATCTTTCCTCAATTTTTTAAAGCTTACGTTCTTTACCACTTTTGGATGCATTATACTTACCATTATATTCACCCACATTTATCGTGGGTGCATTAGGGTTAGAGTTAAGTTCCTTATTTTGTGTTAGGATACCCACCTTAATTTAGAGATGGATAGCCAATTGAGTGATATTTTTGTAACTTTTCATTTACGCCTAAAACCACAAATTCACAAATTCTTTAAATTTTATGAAAGTGATCCATTATAAGGTGAGAATCATTTTTCTACTTGTGTGGATTGTATGGCCATGAAAATAAAGCCATCATATTTCAACTTGTGTTGAACGATTTTATTTTCACTTTCAGAAGGTTTTGGATAGAGACGAAGTTAATATAAAATTTAAAATTAAAGTAGTATGCAAATTTTTCATCATCTTATGCCACCTTCAAAATTATATACTTATAAATTTCTCTAATTTAATGAATTGTTGCGAGTAAAATTTTTCGCACTTGTCATCTCTAGAGTAGAGTATTGTAGCATGTGGTTTAGAGTTTTATACATACCTTATTGAATAAACCTTAGTCATTTTAGAAACTTTTCATGTTACAATAGTTTCCCTTAAGGTGCTTTTGATTATGTAACTAGAAATTATTAATATATATATATATATATATATATATATATATATATATATATATATATATATATATATATATATATATATATATATATATATATATATATATATATATATATATATATATATATATATATGCAAAATATAAATTACAATTGAGATTTGTATTTTTCCTTTGTTGATAGTTAAATAAAACTTACAAAATAACACTAAGAAAAACTTGAAGATGAACTTTATAACGACAACCGTTATCCAGAAACTTGATACTTGTAGGTGTGTAATCACATTCCTTTTGTGATATTTCCCCCACAAAGGTACTTGGGTTTGACTTGAAAATTCACAACGAGAGACAAACAACACAACACACCCTTAGTATTTAGGGCATGTCACTTAATGACAAAGTGTTTAATGAATTATAAACTTTGGAAATTCTATCAAGAAGTTCATAACTCTTTTTGAAAGAACACAAGCGAAAGAGAAAGCAACGATAAAAGAATTCAGAAATTAGGTGTGTCTAACACCCTTCCCCAAGCTTCTATTTATACTAGTACAAGTATACCAAAGGGTCATGGCCCATTTAATTACCCATTGATGATCAAGCACTATGAACATCAATTAATACCATTATAACTATGATATTATACCTCCTCATTAAGCATTTGTAATATCAAAATTGATATAGAATAAAACAAGGAATCCAATACAATTAATTAAAAGTATACGAAAAATCACAACGGCCTGATCAGACCCTAAAGCCGAGTCGGCTTAGGTCGAACCCCAAGAAAGCCGAGTCGGCTTAGGTCGAACTCCAAGAAAGCCGAGTCGGCTTTTCCTGCTGGACAAAATGTTCTTTCTAGTGCCTAAAGCCGAGTCGCCTTTAAATCCTTTATTAGGAAAACCGAGTTGGCTTTTCCTACTGACTCGATTTTCAAATTTTCCTTTTGATCTATCCTTTGAATCGTTTTGGACTTTGTATTTTTAATCCATTTTGTCTCACTATTATTTATAGTACTTGTTGATAATTATTAGGATTTACGATACCCTAAATGTTGAATAGAAATTTATAAAGAGATTCAAGAACACAACAATTCCAAGAACTTAAAAAAGATGTAACTAGGTAAATAATTAATTAAGCTGGAATGCATGATTTAATATAATAGTTAATCAGAAAATTATATATGAATTTGTGAGTTGAAACTTTCACAAGTATAAGAAATTGCAGAGTAAAGTTGTAGAAAACTGAATGTCATTGTCCTTTTTTTATGAAAACACCACATTATTTAGATAAGGTGTCTTTTCAATGCAATGTTTTACAGAATATTAATCAGAGAAACATATTTAGCAAAGCAGAGCAAGAAAAAAACGGTCAATCCTTAAACTTCACCGTCCTTTTCATTTTATCGCCACCCCCTCCAAATGAAATAACGAATTTATCTTTGATTTTTAAAAAATTACAACTTTACCACTCCCTACAAATTTCTTATTTATAATAATAATAATAATAATAATAATAATAATAATAATAATAATATCAATAACAACAATAATAATAATAATTAACTTTTTTATATTCTTCAAAGAGAATATAAATAAAATTAATAATAATAGAAGTAATAATAATAATAATAATAATAATAATAATAATAATAATAATAATAATAATAATAACAAAAACAATAATAAAATTAAAAAAAATAATTATTATTCAAAAAGAAAAGAAAAAAAAAATTAATCGCCCAGAACCGGGCGATTGGCGATTAAACCAGGGTCCAATCGCCCGGTTCTGGGCGATTAATTTTTTTTTTCTTTTTGGAAAATTTATATTAATAATAATAATAATAATAATAATAATAATAATAATAATAATAATAATAATAATATTTATAACAACAATAATAATATTATTAACTTTTTTATATTCTTTTAAATAATAGTAATAATAATAATAATAATAATAATAATAATAATAATAATAATAATAATAATAATAATAATAATAAAGAATAATAATAATAAAAATAATAATAATAATAATATAAATGAATTAATAATAATAATAATAATAATAATAATAATAATAATAATAATAATAATAATAATAATAATAATAATAATAATAATAATATAAATGAATTAATAATAATAATAATAATAATAATAATAATAATAATAATATAAATGAATTAATAATAATAATAATAATAATAATAATAATAATAATAATAATAATAATAATAATAATAATAATAATAATAATAATAATAATAATAACAACAATAAAATAAAAATAAAAAATCAATCAAAAGCTTTAAAATTACCATTTCATTCTCTTGATCTTCCATTTTTCTTTTTTTTCTTTTTGCTTTGATTTTTCACCACTGATTGTTGAAGATTGGATTATGTTGATATATATTATTATTGTGATTGTTATTATTATTATTATTATTAAATTTTTATTTTTTTTAATTATTATATTTAATTTATTTTTAATTATATTATTATTGTTGTTATTAATATTATTATTATTATTATTATTATTGTTGTTATTATTATTATTATTATTATTATTATTATTATTATTATTATTATTATTATTATAAATAAGAAATTTGTAGGGAGTGGCAAAGTCGTAATTTTTTAAAAATCAGGGGCAAATTCGTGATTTCATTTGGAAGGGGTGGCGAAATTTAGTAACTCCCAAAAAACGACGCAACACGCCGTCACACCTAAGATCGTACAAATTTCCATGGGTCGTCGTGACCAACTACTTTAGTACTGCCCAAAACTTGTGCATATGGTTTTTTTTAAGCACCTCGTGCACATATGCATACCTCGCGACTTCCTTACTTTTCTATATTTGTTAATGCAATGTTTAACTCTTAAACTTATTTATTATACTTTCAAATTGACTTAGCTTGAGAAAATCAGATTTTATCTCAATTACGAGCAAGTACTATTTTCTCATGTAAGATCATGAGTTCGATCTTGTATATGTGGCGGTAATCAATAAAAAACTTGTTGGGCACATCAAATATCCAACATAAACTTGAGTCAAAATGTAAAGGATTGTAAAAGGAAGATTCATATATTAAACATGATCATATGAACTTGAAACTATCGTGATATTCTTGGGTAGATAATCAAGAATCATAAAAATCAAACCATGAGGATTACAAAGGGATGTCCTTCCTCAATTACCTATGATTACAATCTGCAGTATAATAAGGAATGAATAAAACAACCACTCCATAGTCCATACCATACTATGGCTTAATCTCATTTCTAAGAGTCAAAGCATACACCAAGTAATAAAAAGATCATGTAATATAATACTCCCTCCTATTCACCTTAGGAGTCCCATTTGACTTTTTACGGATTTTAAGAAGAGTTAAAAGTGGGACCCTAAGGGTAGGAAAGAGAGTGGTATTATGGGTTTTTTAATGTAAGAGAGAAAAATTAGTATGGGTAATGGAGGGTATAATTAAAAATAGTATAAAGCTATTAAGGGCATAAAAGTCAAAAATTCATACCAAAAATAAAAATGGGACAATTAAGATGACTTGGTCTAAAAGGAAATGAGACATATAAGCTGAATAGGAGAGAGTATAATAATTGTATAATATATATATATATATATATATATATATATATATATATATATATATATATATATATATATATATATATATATAAAATACAATAAAATAAAATAATTCAATAATTGAAATTGGAAACATAGCCAGAAGCTTCTTTGTATGATATATATCAAAATGAATAAGAAAAAGATATTTAGAAAAATCAAATCTTGTCCCATATCTCTTCCAAACTGTCAAGATCCCTAACAAGCTTTTATAAGCCAATCAACCCAACCCCAAGCTAAGTCGGGTCATCTCCTACCAATTACCATTATATTGCATTGCTTCATTCATTCTTATATTATTCTTTTTAATTCTTTTGTTTAAGTCATCATATATTCATGGCTGTGGATACTCCATTATTTCATGTTCTTGCTGTTGATGATAGTCTCATTGATAGAAAACTCATTGAGAGACTCCTTACTTCTTCTTCTTTTCAAGGTTAGTTTCCTTAGTTTTTTACATCTTACTTAGGGTTTAATTGATTGCGCGTATTTCTGCCTTCTAAAGGGATACATGTATGATATGTCTGCTATCTCTTTCTTTTGAATTTTGGCTTTGTGTGGGATTCTAGGCTGGTAACCATAATCATAAACATCCTCTTAGCTAGATTTTAAACCAACTACTATGATAAATTTAAAAAATTATTAGTTTGCGTGAAATAATATGATATGTTTAGAGCTTTGATTTGGTATTTTAAATTTTATATTTTGATATAACGTACTTTTAATTGAATAATCAACGTTTGAGATTACATTAGCCTACCATAAAATTATTATTTTATGCTTTTATTTATTGTTTTTACACACATTCAAATATTCAAAACTGCAAGTCATGGTGCATAATATATTAAAAACTTAGTTTTAGAGGTAGATAATGTATTGAACGATGAACTTAGAGTAAATTCTTGTAGTATATTTTTTCCCGTTAATTTTTGATATGTAAAGTGACCATTTAAATTGATTCACTAAATAAACCCTTGTTATAAACATTTTAGTAATTCTTATGTATATTTGATTACATGCAGTAACAGCAGTGGATTCAGGCACCAAAGCTTTGGAGTTGTTAGGGTTAGCAGGACATGAAAATACAAACCCTCATCACCATCAACATCATCAAGTACTATTTCTTACTTATTATACCATTTCTTTTGTATAAAGATTTTGTCAAGGAATCAACTCAACCAAAAGCTTAAGCTGATGGTTGAGGCCCCAGGATATGCTATATACTCTAACAGATTTACACTTACAAACAGGGGTGCAGCTATTAGTTGATGAAGATTAGTCTAGCCCATTTTATAGTATATATGAGATATTTGACTCCTAAATTATTTTATCACCCAAATAAATTCTTGCTGATTACGCAGTCTACATAACATAACTAGTCAACTTTCGACCCCTTTCGATAAAAAGTTTTGTAATGTTTTTTTAATACAGGAAACAGTCTTACCGAAAAATGCGCCTCATACATAATACTTCATCTGGTTTTTAATAGTTGCAATATTTATATTTTTCACTCTATCCAATGTATTTTTTTAATCTTTAATAATTTTAATTTCATATGATAAAAAACTCTAAAAAGTTAATATTATAAAAATATGTACTAAAACGAATCAAACAAAATTTCACTTGACTATATTTTGCAGAATAGTAGTTGCTACAGGAACTATAGCCATTATTAAAATCCAAAGTAGCTACGAAAATATAAACTCCTTTTTTGAGATCGTCTCACAATTGTCTCACAAGAAACGGTCTCTTACAAAAATAGGTATTTTGCATAAGTTGTGGGCCCGTCGTCATCTCAAGTCCTAGCTTCGTCATTGACATGTAAATGGGCATATTCTTATTCTATAATTATATTTATTGTTAATTATGTTTGAATTTAGGACATGGAGGTTAATTTGATAATCACCGACTATTGTATGCCTGGAATGACCGGATATGATCTTCTTAGAAAAATTAAGGTACTGCCTATAATTAATTAAATAGAAGTATATATTATATATAATTATATGCCATTTTTGTATGGTTACTCTAAAAATATATATATTTTTTTAATATTTGAGATGATTCTGATTTCTTTGAATCTGATACTATCATATAGCTTGTAATTTTTAATTTGGAAATGGATCATATAAAATTAGGTTGATTTTGTAGGAATCTGAAAATCTCAAAGATATACCAGTGGTGATTATGTCCTCTGAAAATATCCCCGCACGAATCGACAGGTAATTTTAAACTTGCCAAATTCCAATCTTATATATACAATACAAATTTTTGTGAGAAACAGTCTCTTTAAGAGACTAGCTAGTTGGATATACAAAGGTTTTATAAAGAAATAAAGAAAATAATCATTATGGTCGCCCAAAACCTGTTGTTGTCAAATCTTTTTATTTTACGTGTTGACCAATCTTTTTATTTTACGTGTTGACCAAATAGTAAGGAGATATCGATTGTCACTTATTTTCAGTTTGTTACAATACTCGAAGGTTAAGCGTGCAATAATGAGAGAAGAAGAAAGAGGAATGTGTAAACTTCCACGGGAGCTCTATTTACCTTTTGTCTTTATTTTTTTTAACAAAGAACTTAATAATGAACATATGTTAGAGTAACAATTAGATAAGGCTCATGCAATGCAGAATTTTATAAAATTTTTGAATATTAGTATAAACAACATAATTTATAATTTACAGATTTATGTTTTAACCGTCTCAAAATATCCTATACTCATTTAATATATAACATTAAAAAGATTTTATAAAATATTGAAAAAATTAAATAAAGTATACTTTAATGATTTTCTAATATATTAAATAATTTGACCTAAAAAGTAAAAAACCAATCAATATGAATAATATTATAGCCATATTTAGAAGTTATAAAGTCAAAGATATAAACATAAGTCATTATAACAATGACATCATCATAGAGTTTTAGACGTAAATTTTTTATTATGAGAGAGAGACATATAAACAATTTTAAATAGTGATGACATCAGCAGTGTTTTGTTTTAGTATTAATTATAGATGGATTTAAGAACGAAAATGACTGTCCAAATTTATATTGTTTTCTAGTAAAAGTTGATAGTTGATTTTTAAGAAAATGTGAAACAGATAAGTAAAGTTAACAAAAAAAAAATGAGCTATAGGTAAAATTAATTCCAAAAATAAGCGTTTTTATGTCCGAGTTTAAGGTTAGGTTAGTTCACGTACAGTTACTAACAACGAACAAAAAAATTGGTCAAAAAAAGTTAAAATTGTTTGTTCGCGGTTAATAACTGTGAACAAAAAGGAAACAATGTCATAACATTAGAAGGGATAAAAAAACTAATAACATGTTTGTTCGGAGTTACACGATTTCCATTATTTTGTCCCTTCTAACGTTATGACGTTATCTTCTTTCTGTTCGCAGTTATTAAAACAATTTTGATTTTTTTGACCAATTTTTTTGTTCGTTGTTAGTAACTGCGAACTAACCAGATCTTAGGTTCGGACATAAAGATGTTTATTTTTGAAATTAAATTTATCCGTAGCTTATTTTTTCTATTTTTTTTTTAAATTACTTATTTATTTCACATTTTCTGATTTTTAATGGGTATTAAATTTTATTTCAACACCCGCATATTCAAATTTATTTAATTATTGTCTACATAATAACAAACTAATTTTGTAATTAATGAGTATTGCAAATACGTTAATCAAATATATTGGCACCAAATACTTTTTTTTTATAGAATAATAACTATTATTAAAATGAAACCAAAGATATTTATAATAGTGGATGGTATATGTACAAGTTAGGGTTAAGTTTTAAAGATGTGTTAACATTAAAAATTGAAATGCAGATGCCTGGAGGAAGGAGCAAATGAATTTTTGCTAAAGCCAGTGAGGTTATCAGATGTTGCCAGGCTCAAACCCCATTTGATGAGGACTAGATCAAACGCTCAACATTCAGCAGTATAATAGTGTTGCATATTGCACCACAAAAAGAAAAATTAATCAAAATAAAAATAAAAATAAAAATAAAAAATAAAGAAAAGAAAATTAAAATAGTGTTGAGGCGTGAGTTAAATTTAAGAAAAAATCTATATGTAATTTATTTTATATAGATTTATAGTTTAATGTCTTTGTTGTTTAGAATTGTGGTAATGTATGATAAACAACTTATTAATTCTCTAAATTAAGAGAAGAGATGTTGTAGGAGAAAAAAGAGGAAATGATGACAAAATGCATGGTAGGATGAAAGCATATGTTCCGTTGTTTTTTTTAGTAAAAAAATTTAAGCCATTCTGTATTTAGGACGTTAGTCATTATAAAAGGGTTAGGATGTAATGTATCATTAATTACAATTCACATCAAAAAGATTAAGAAAAATTTATTTTCTTACAATTATTATTTCCTTTATAGTGGTTATTTGTTGACTCCTAAAATATTATAATTCTAACAAACAAGATCTACTTAAAATCTAAATTATATACATGCAAGATGGAAGCAGGCACCTCAATCCGGGAATATTTCAATAAGTTTGATAGGATTATATCAGACTTGAAAGATATAGATGTTAAGGTAGATGAGGAAGATTAAGCACTGATGTTATTGCTTTCATTACCGAAGTCCTATGAAAATCTGGTTCAAACATTAATGCTTGTGGGTGAAACTCTAACTATGGATGAGACTAGAACATCGCTTTTAGCGGATGACCTTCGAAAGGTCGCTACAAGTGGAATGATGTCTAGTAATGGGAGAGAATATAATGAACAAGAAGCATAAGGATTGTTTGTAAATAGAGGAAAGAGCAATGAAAGAGGAAGAGGTAAGGGAGGAAAGTCTAGATCAAAATCTAGACCTCTTGCGGAACGACCATGTTTCAAATGTGGTGAGCTTGGTCATTTTAAAGCTGATTGCCCAAATAAGAGGGTAATATTCAAGAAGAACAACAACGGCAACTCCAGAGAAAAACAACAAGAAAAACCAGAGGCGACTTATGTCTCAAATAAAGAGGATGATTATTGTTACTCGATTTTAGAACCATGCGATGAGATACCTGGTAAATGGATGCTTGATTTAGGAGCATCTCACCATATGTGCCCAAACAGGAAGTGGTTTTCAACTTACCAGAGTTTAGATGGTGGTACTGTTTTGATGGGAAACGATCATGCTTGTAAGACTGTCGGGTTAGGTACTATCCGAGTCAGGATGCATGATGGAACAATAATAACCTTGAAGGATGTGAGACACATCCCAGATTTGCGAAAGAACCTATTTCTCTTGGGTTGTTAGAGAAAAATGGTTGCAAAATAGTCTTGGAGAATGGAGTTTTAAAAGTTGTTCGTGGTTCCTTGGTAGTGATGAAGGGAATTCGTGACGGTAATCTTTATCCTCTTTTGCGGACAACTGTTACAGGTGAATTAGCGGTTGGAATATGTGGAAGTAAAGACCAAACAGAATGCACCAGGATATGGCACATGCGCCTTGGGCATATGTCAGAAAAGGGTCTATCATTGCTTAGTGGACAAGGTTTGTTGAAGAACACGAAGAAGCCACAAATAGAATTCTGTGAGCATTGTGTGTATGGAAAAGCACACAGGGTAAAGTTCTCTACAAGCAACCACAAAAGCAGAGGATTGTTAGACGATGTGCATACAGATGTTTTGGGTCCGGCTAAAGTTGCTTGTAAGGGAGGTTCCAAGTATTATGTTACATTTGTTGATGATTATTCTAGATATGCTTGGATTTACTTTCTTAAGCATAAGAATGAAGTATTCGACATTTTCAAGCGGTGGAGAGCAATGGTTGAGAATAGAACACGTCGAAAGCTAAAAACTATTCGGTCTGATAATGGTACCGAATACACAAAGGGAGATTTCAAGGAGTTTTGTGATCAGGAAGGCATTGTGAGACATTGGACAGTCAAAGACACACCACAACAGAATGGAGTCGCAGAAAAACTAAATCGTACGCTACTTGAGAAGGCAAGGTGTATGCGCTCTAATTCTGGGCTAGGCAAAGAATGGTGGGCAAAATCGCTTGCTACAGCTTGTTATATAGTAAATCGATCCCCACATTCGTATTTAGATGGAGACACACCTTATAAAGTGTGGTCAGGTGAACATGCAAAGTACGAGAGGTTTAGAGTCTTTGGATGCACGGCTTATTATCATGTTAAGGATAACAAGCTTGATGAAAGAGCCAAGAAAGCAATCTTTTTGGGGTATCTAAAAGGGATTCAGGGATATCGTCTTTGGTGCATAGAAGATTCTAAATTTGTAATCAGCAGGGATGTGACGTTTGATGAAAAATCAATGGTAGCTTTATCGAAAGCTATGTTGCCTAATGATGGTGATGTTGGACTGACTACAAATACTCAAGTGGTGGGGATAGAATCTAGAAACCAACAAGGTTCTAGTCATGTTCAGGTGGAGCATCCTAGTGATACTCAAGATGAGGAGGAGGTTGAGCTTGATCATGAGGAGATTCAGCAAGAAAATGCACATTTACTACAACAACAGCAGCAGGATTCTTTGGCATCCACTAGGCCAAAGAGGAATTATAAATTAGTTCAGAAGTTTAGGCCAGACGAACCTTTGAGACATTTTGGGCAGGTAAACTTGGTAGAATATGCACTCTCGGTGGAGGATGATGAGCTGGTCACCTTCAAACAAGCTATCAAAGACAAGGATAGTGAGAGTTGGTTGGTTGCTATGGAAGAAGAGATGCAATCTCTTCATAAAAACAAGACATGGGAGGTAGTCCCATTGCCTGTAGGAAAGACTATTATCTGTTGTAAGTGGGTATACAAAAGGAAAGAGGATCCTTCCAAGCTAGATAAAGTAAGGTATAAGGCTAGGCTAGTGGCCAAGGGATTTGCACAGAAAGAAGGTGTTGATTACAATGAGATATTTCTCCAGTGGTAAAACACACTTCTATTCGGGTGCTGTTGAGTCTTGTAGCTCATGGTGATCTTGAGCTGGAACAACTTGATGTGAAGACAGCCTTCTTACATGGTGACTTGGATGAGGAAATCTATATGTATCAACCTGAGGTGTTTAAGGTTGAGGGTAAAGAGAATCTGGTATGTCGCTTGAGGAAATCACTTTATGGATTGAAACAATCTCCTCGATAGAGGTACAAGCGATTTGATTCTTTTATATTAAAACAAGGATTTTTCAGAAGTAATTACGATTGTTGTGTATACATTTGCAAACTTTGAGGAGGTGATTATATTTATCTCCTATTGTATGTGGACGACATGTTTATTGCTTCCAAGAGCAAGGTGGAAATAGATAGGTTAAAAATTCAACTCGGTCAAGAGTTTGAAACTAAAGACTTGGGCGCTGCAAAGAAAATCCTGGGTATGGAGATTAGAAGAGAAATATCAAATCGAAAATTGTTCTTGAGTCAAAAAGGCTACATTGAGCGGGTTATTGAAAGGTTTGGGATGAAAGATGCTAAGTCAGTGGTGACTCCATTGGCTCCACATTTTAGGCTCTCTGGTAAAGAATCTCCCATTATAGCAGAAGATAAGGCATACATGGATAATGTACCTTATGCTAGTGTAGTTGGCAGTTTAATGTACGCTATGGTATGTACACGTCCAGACATTTCACAAGCAGTCAGTGTTGTCAGTAGGTTCATGGCGAACCCAGGTAAAGCACATTGGGAGGCAGTGAAATGGATTTTACGGTACTTAAAAGGTACCATTGACAAAGGTTTATGCTTTGGTGGAGATACATGTCAAATAAGTGGCTTTGTTGACTCCGATTATGCTGGTGATTTAGATAGAAGAAGATCTACTACTGGTTATGTGTTTAAAATAAATGGGGCTCCAGTTAGTTGGCGATCAATGTTACAAGCTATAGTGGCTCTATCTACGATAGAAGCCGAGTATATGGCTATGGCAGAAGGAGTTAAGGAAGCAATGTGGTTGTGGGGACTTCTAGATGATTTAGGGTTGAAGCAGGATTGTGTGAATCTGAATTGTGATAGCCAAAGTGCTATTCACTTGGCCAAGAACCAGGTTCATCATGCTCGTACCATGCATATAGATGTGAGGTATCATTTTGTACGGGATGTCATAGAGGAAGGTAGCATTTCTCTTATAAAGGTGCATACAAATGAGAACCCTTCAGACATGTTAACCAAAGTTGTCTCAGGAAGCAAGTTTCAGCATTGTTTGGAATTGCTAAGTATTGTCCCATGTTAGGCATTACATGGAGAAATAAATGGAACTACGATCGGTTTGATCCCGGTTAAGGGTACGTAGGCAGTCATTGTAAAAATGGTGCAACCGGATACGAATTACGCGATTTGTTCGTTCAGTATTTGAATGTCTTCAAATAATGAATGAGGTGGAGAATTGTGGTAATGTATGATAAACAACTTATTAATTCTCTAATTTAAGAGAAGAGAAGTTGTAGGAGAGAAAAGAGGAAATGATGACAAAATGCATGGTAGGATGAAAGCATACGTTCCGTTGTTTTCTTTAGTAAAAGAATTTAAGCCATTCTTTATTTAGGACGTTAGTCATTATAAAAGGGTTAGGATGTAATGTATCATTATTACAATTCACATAAAAAAGATTAAGAAAATTTTATTTTCTTACAATTATTATTTCCTTCATAGTGGTTATTTGTTGACTCCTAAAATATTATAATTCTTGTGAGTTCTCGATTTCATATTATTTAGTAGAAGCCACATTTCCGCTGTCAGAGCTCTAACAGTTGTTTAGTTATGCTAATTAGTTACTTCCGCTTAGAAAAGAAAAGGTTAATTATATACTTTAAATACATCTTACTTTATGTTTTGCAATTTCATACACAATGCATGATCAACCCTCATTTCTGGTATTAAATTCATGAAAGTTAGGGAACCAAGTATCAACTTTCAAAAATTTATTTTATATGCTTTATCACGCCTAGGGTTGTTCAACGAGCCGAGTCCTCATTTAGAGTTCTTATCCGACCCGTTTTTAGAAGGGCTGGATTGAAAATGGTCCAGGCTGAAAATGGGCTCTACTACAATTAATATGAAGCAGGGTATAAAATAAGGGTCGAAAATATGCTTTTATAAATAGCATAATTAATTGATAATTTAATTATTATAAAGAATTAATTACGAATTACATCCTTAATGTTTGATGCTTTCGCGAATTATAGCCTTGATGTTTTTATTTTTTTTGCGAATTACAGTCTCTAAAATAGTCTTTTGACCAGTATTCAAGCCAAGTGACCGGTTCCATATAATTTTAATTGTTATGAATGGTAGTATACTAATGTGATTATAAATGATAGTATACTAATGTGTGACTTGAGTGCACATTAAAGGGTTGAATTCATGTGTGTGACTCTTGAGTTGTGGAATCCAAAAGGGTGTAATAAGGTGAAGAGTATTCATGGGAATTATTGGTGTTAATGAAGATTAAGGTGAAGAGTCTCATGTGTGTGACTCTTGAGATAATGCCTTTTCAAGTTCTTAGAGTTATTTCATAGTATTCATTACCCTAAATTAACTATGTATTTATGTGAGCCATTCATCTTCAAGTACCTAGCACTATAAATAGGGCTCTCATACCCACACTTCAAGTATGCAAAACACATCAAACACAACCCTTAAGCCAAACACATAGCCTATTGTTGTTATCTCTATCTCAATTGTAATTCTTCATATTGAAGTGTTGTTTGTATTCATTTGATATAATATAAACATAAACTACACACCACGGAGGACGTAGCCATCATTGGGTGAACCTCCTTAAATCTTTGTGTCCTTGTTTGTTACTTTGTCAAACTTAATTTTGCTCATTGTTGTTTGTTCTTAACATCGTAAGTATTTGGCGATCGTTTTCACTTTTTTGGTTTTAATTTTTTTTTTTTAATAATTTATAATTTTTTTTCTCTAATTCCTTCTTCCCCTAACATTTAACTCAATTCAACATTGAAACTCCATCGTTGTGAGTTTTTTTTTTTTTTTTTTCTTTTTTTTTTTTTGTGAATTTTTTCTTCCCCTAACATTTAACCCAATTCCAATCACCTTCCTCTTTCCTTCTTCTTCTTCATCTATAAAATGTACAAGCCAAGCTAAATGGATAACTTTTTTTCTTCTATTAATCTTCCAATGTTCCTGTATCATAATAGTTATTTTCATAACCCCACACAATTAACTTGGATTTCTCCTAAAACCATTATTTAAAAAGTTCACAATCCACTCCACAAACAACCCATCTCCAAAAAAAGAAAAACAACTCCATCCATCAATCAACGAAACCAATAATAAAACCACATTAACTCTAAAAACATCATACAACAAAATCAACAATAGAACCACATAAATTCCAGAACTTTAAACAACAAAATCAACAATAAAACCACATAAAATTCAAAACTTCAAACAACAAAATCAACAATAAAATCACATCAAGTGTAAAACTTTAGACAATTGGAGTTCAAATTAACAACAAAATCAACAACAAAACCATATAAAATTCAAATTTTAGCTTTTAATCATTAAAAAATCATCTCTTTGAAATAAAGGGGATATCCAAGTGAGTAAAAATAGCCATAAGACAAGTCCCAGTGAGGTCACACATACTAAATACTTGTCCAACAAAAGCCCGTTTCCACCTATGCCACCATTTCCAAAAGACCTTGACCCTCCAATTTGGACCATTAAAGGGAAACCCGATCCGGGTTCAGGTTGTCCAGGACGGTGAGTGGAACTAGTGGAAGGGGACGAGTTATTCTGTTAGGAGTATAAATCTAATTAGTTTAGTTTGGGCCCATGTAATTAAATCCCACATCGTGTTAACTTATTGTGAGAATTTGAATAAAATAAAATTATTTAACAATTTTTTTTCAAAAATAAGCTTCGTAAAAACTTTATTCCCAAAATAAGCGTCAGTACATCCAAACCTAGGCTTAATGTAAAAACGCTGTTACTAACAGCAAAAAAAAAAAAAAAAATTAGAAAAGCCTCAAGTCGCTGTTAGTAACAGCGACTTAAGGCTTTTCTAATTTTTTTTTTGACTTTCTTGTACGAATTAAACTAATCGTTGTTAATTTGAAAAATAGCCGTTACGAACTTGAAAATAGCCGTTGTAATTATGTTCTATAAATAACTCCATCATTTCCCTACTTCATTGTATCCAATCTACATCATTCTTGTTCTAGTGAATCAATTTTTAAAGGTAACATAAGGTATTATCGTATTATGTTAGTCTTATTCTCAATTTATAAATGTTAATATTATTTTTGAATGTTTACTTACGTTACTATATTATATGTTCCGTAGATGTCAAAGAAGCATTGTATTGAAGAGCTTTGTGATTGTGGTTATGAAGTTGAGATTAATACAGATTGGAGCGACTTCGATCCTGGACATGATTTTGTTGCTTGTCCTTTCTACTTGGTTGAAGGATTAAGATGCACATATTTTAGATGGATTGATCCGGAGGGTACCAAATGGTCAGAGACACCTGATAATACGGCTTGAAAAAGAAAAACAAGAGCTTAAAGATGAGGTTTTTAATCTCAAGAGAAAAATAGATAATATGGCACATAGGAAAGAAGAGATTGAAAGGATTATGAGAAAGTTTAAAAAGCAATCTTAGTTAGCGTCGGTGGTTTAACTTAACGAATGAACTATGTAATTTGATATGTATTCGTTGAACATGAATGAAATTCTGTTGAATTTTCGAGAGCATTTTCCATATTTGAATATGATTGTCTTTTTATTTTTGATTTAATTCATATTGAATTCTTGGCGGAATGATTCTTCGCCGAAAAGTCTGAGTACTTAACATCATTTCATTCATAATAAACGTGTGATATACGATTAGAATATATACATCTACATATATATTATAAATTGTACACAAAAGTCCAAATGTTACAAATACTGAATATGTACAAATGTTCAATATATACAAAATGTCACTAATGTTCAATATATACAAACAATATTCTAATGCTAATCCTCCTCCTGTACCCTGTCTAACTGTGACGGTTTACGACGCCTCCTACGATAGTAAGAGGCCGTCACATGACGCTCGAGTAAAGGAGGTGATTGATACTGTGATAATGTGGCACCTTGTGAGGACCTGACACCGTAGTCGGGGCACGTTAAGTCAACCTCCTCAAGATGAAT
The DNA here is from genome assembly GCF_026212465.1 of Amaranthus tricolor. Lineage (NCBI taxonomy): Eukaryota > Viridiplantae > Streptophyta > Magnoliopsida > Caryophyllales > Amaranthaceae > Amaranthus > Amaranthus tricolor. Next base: position 8,129,488 of record NC_080063.1, on the reverse strand, counting down.
GTCAGCATAATGAGGAGATGACTCGTACTCGTACATAGTGGTGTCGGGCATAGTCACTTCTGCAGTGAAGTGTTGAAACTGCGTCCCTAGGAGTATGCCTTGGGCAATCTCCCGTACAGGCTTCTCTTGGGTGGAGCTGATGACAGATGTAATGCCCTGTGCCTGCATTAAGACTTAAGTATTAATGAAATGTAAAACGTGTAAGTTCTATGGATAATAATCAACGTCGAAGAATATACTTACAAAGTGTGTCATCGTCGGTGCTGCGGGAGCGTACTGGACTGCCGCGATGATACCTCGTGGTGTCATCCATCGACGAGTGATGGAGAGGAACCACGGCATGTAATCCGCCGAAGTAGGTGCGCCTACATCCTCGATTGGCCACCTTGGGCCAGCAGCTCTAGCCTGTGCTCCCAACGAGCGACATGGCGCATGTTGATCTCGAGCCAGTTCTTGGGCTCCCGACCCTTGCGAGAGCTGTGATGAAGCTCCGCCTCTGTGTCACATGGCTGCGGGATGCCCTGTACCATTCAAAATTGGCGAAGTACGCGCTCAGGGAGATGCACTTCGACTATGTCGAAGCAGATTAGAGGTATAGATGCTCTCCACGCCCCTGAAAAAATGCCTGAGTGCTGAGGCAATGCAGCGTATGCCTCAGTGGGGTAAGGGTTCCATCGAAACTAAACGTGAAAATGCGATTAATAAATTACGCAATGTGATAGTTACAAAACAAGTTGTAGTGAAGTTTTTACCTGGTTAGCTCGAAGTAGATCGAGTTGATCGCGGTAGAACCCCACGCCCGATCCTGTGTGGGTCCTTGTACGTCTTTCAAAGGACCACCGCGATCCATACGACACATGTGGGGTGGAAGAATTGGTGGCGCAAATGCACCACGTCCTACACTCCTTATCGGTTGACCAATGAGAATGTGCTCCCACGCCCAAAGCTATGATTTACAGTTATAAGTAAGTAAATGAAACACAAAAACATTTAATAAAATAAACAAAGCGGTAACATGTAAAGTTAGTATTACCTGCTGAATAATCAGGGGCCCAGCAATCTCCTTCACGTTTTTCCGTGAAGCTTCACAAAGTCTCCTGTAGAGATACACTAGGGCTGCGGAACCCCAGCTGTACCCAGAGATGACCTCCCATGGTGCATCAAGCAACGTCAAGTACAATAGTTGTACCCGGTTGCCAGTCTTGTCGGAGAACAAGACAGCACCAATCAGATATGAGAGATACGCCCTCAACGGTAGCCTCATCAGCACCTTCAGTAGGGATGGCAATTCAGTCCGAATTCGCCGCTGATCCGACTCGATGAGGATTTTAATCTGATTCGACTCCGAGGCGAAAAATATCCGACTCCGAATCCGATTATATAATCCTAGTCCGATTTAGAGTATGACCATAGCTGGACCTCATAAAAAATCCGATAATCCGATCGACTCCGACTTCGACTCCGACTCCGACTGCGACTCCGACTCGACCCGATTCGAACTGACATCCGACTCAACTTTTAATTTAAGGCAATTTTATATTTTGAAAATTTTGAACTTTATATGAAAATAAGTTTATTCTAACCAAAATTGCAAACTTGACATCTGACTATCTGATTGACTAATTACATTGTAAGTGAGATTAAATATTGTAAGTTTAATTAAGTTGAGTGAATGAAACTTATCAAAACAAACGATTAGATTATTACAGATTTACAGTCTTACATAGTTTTGAAGTTTTTAAGTATAATGAAACCTAAAACTAACTAAAATAAACTATTAAAAATGTAGTATTAGTCTATATATTAATTAATATTAATCAATTAGATACTTAATCGATCGTTTAATAAAGATTTAATTGGAACTTGTATAATATAGACTTGAAGCTATGTCGTTAAATTGTAAGTGAAATTGAATATTTTAAGTTTGATCAAGTTGAATGAACAAAACTAATCAAAACAATCTATTAGACTATCATAGACTTATAGTCTTACATAGATACTTAATCGATAGTATATTAAAGATTTAATTGTAACTTGTAAGTAGTCAATTATTATGAATTAAACGAAATTAAACCACTAATAACGAATTAAAATTTTATTTAATTATGTTTATATATAAGTTATTTAATAACCTCATAATTCTAAATAATTCTTATTCAATTTTATTGCTAATTAGCTTTTTTAAGAAAATATTTAAAATAGTATTTACCATTAATTAAATTTAAGCCATTAATGATGTGTAATGTGGATGAATGAATGGCCCCCTCATCAATCCTTAAAAACTTTCAATAACCAATTACATACAACTATGAATGCCACATGAATTTTGGATTTTAACCATTGATTTCAAAATGTTTTCAATCTTAGCCCTTCATTATTTTTCTCATAAGAGTAAATAACTAAAAACTAGACCTAATTTTCCCGCAGCCCGCAGGAGAAAGGCGCAGCCGTGTAGCTTCTTCCCTTCCAAATTCCAATCATATCTGCCATTGACGAAAGCTTCATCGTATAAGCTATTGACGAACGCTTCGTGCCTTCGTCCCTCCGTCATGCCTACCATTGACGAACGGTTCCGAATTCCAATCGTATCTGGTAATTTCACTTTTGTTCATGTTTTTTCTGGGTAATTTGTATTTGTTTTCTTTGAAATGAGCACATTTTGATGTTGGATGATGTAATTGAGAGTAAGTATGTCTTGCCTATTATTTGTCATGAAATTATGTAAAACAAAAATTGAAAGATGGTAGTTCATTACCATATGCTCGTTAGAATTGCTTCGTCCTTGGAAATGTTGATATAATTAAAATTAATATAATTTGTATTTGTTCCTTCGTCCCTGGAAATGTTGTAGCAACTTGCAAATTGCAAAATGTAGGTTGAATGATGGTAGTTCATTACCATATGCACATATTTTGAATTTGGTTGTTCAAGATGGTTTAGAAATAATTATTGGTGCAATTGAAAAAGTCCGAAGTGTAGTTGCCTTTTGCACTTCATCGCCAAATAGATATGAGAAGTTTGAAGATGCTTGTAATTATTGTAGAATTCCTATTACTAAAAAACTACAACTAGATTGTAAGAATAGATGGAATTCATGTTCTGATATGTTGCAAGTTGCTCTTTTATATAAAGATGCATTTACTAGGTTGGAATCCAAGGTTGGAAAAAGTGGAAAAGAAAAGTTTTGGTTACCGAGTAAAGAAGAGTGGAAAATGGCAAGTGACATTTGTGATAAATTGACGTTGTTTAGTAGGATAACTAAGGCTTTTTCCGGTAAAAAGTATCCTACTGCCGATCTTTACTTTCAAAATCTATGTGAAATAAGGCTCATTTTAAGAAGATGGTTGTGTTGTGGAAATACAGTAATTGAGTCCATGGCTAAAGCAGTGATTTTAAAGTTTGATAAATATTGGGAAGTGGTTAACGGCATGTTGTCTGTGGCTTCAATATTGGATCCAACAAGAAAATTTGAATGTGTATCTTTTTATTTTGAACTTCTTTTTGAAGATACTGCTAAATTAGAATGTGAAAGGATTGGAAGGATTTTGAAGGATTTGGTTAATGAATATGAAATGGTGGCTAATGAAAAATTTTCTCCTTTTTCACCCTCATCAAATTCAAACAATAATAATAAGAAGATAATTGATGATTCAAGTGATGTTGAGGGCTTATGGGAAAAGCATGTTTCTAGCCAATCAAATAAAAAGCCACGCAAATGTGAATTAGATATATATTTAGAGGAGGAAAGACTCGTGGTGGATGAAAACAAATTCAACTTGTTGGCATGGTGGAATGCGGAATCAAGTAAGTTTCCTACACTTTCTAAGATTGCTAGAGACATACTTGCAGTGCCTATTTCAACTGTTGCTTCTGAGAGTGCTATTAGCACTAGTGGTAGAGTTATTGAACCTCTTCGTAGTAGGCTTCTTCCTGAGACTGTCGAAGCTTTGATGTGCCTTCAAAGTTGAAGGCGTATGGAATTCAAAGGTATTTAATTTTTTTTCATTAGTACGTACAATTAAGAAATTATATAATTATATTATTTATTAATCATGTTATTTCTAATTTGTAGACGCTAAAAAAAATCCCCTTCAATATGCACCAATTTTTGAAGACGAGGATGTAGAAGCTATAGAAGAAGAATGATAATGGGTATGTTTAGTTTTGATTTACTCAAAATTAAGTTTTTGCTTAATACATCATTTATGCTTATATTACTTTTTTTATAAACTTGTGTTAGAGAACTAAGGATGGATTTAATGATGTTGTAATGTTGAGCATGAAGAATTGAAGACTTCATCATTTATGTAATTTTTATGTTTGTTAATGTAAGACTAATTTTTCTTATTAAGTTTTTTTAAAAGACATATTTTCTTTGTTAGGTTGTAATTAAAGACTAACCTATAACAATTTTTTCGTGCTTTAAAATCATTAATATAGTATCGATAAGAATAAATCTTGATAATAATCCGAACTCCGCCGGAGGTCCGAGAGTCCGAGTCGAAGCAATGTTGGAGTATGCATAATCCGACTTCGAGTGGAGGTGGACTGAAAAAAATAGTCCGAGATTTATCTGGAGCAAAGTCGGAGGATGGATAGTCCGAGCCGAGTCCTTTCCATCCCTAAACTTCAGGGAGGTGCGAGAAGTTCTGCGCAAGTCATGTTACGCGCAGGCTACTCCCTTTGGCTACCTCTCCGGGAGGTCGGACTCCTAATAATCTATGGACTTTGTCTTTCCAACTTTCGAGTTGGCGTCCAACGATGCACACGGCATGTCCCTCGATGGGAAGCCGTGTAAGCACAGCTACGTCAAGTAAAGTGACAGTAGCCTCACCTAGAGGTAGGTGGAAGGTATGGGTCTCCTGGCGCCACTGCTCGACTAAAACCGTGAAGCGCCCGATCGACTCTCCCATACGCGATGAGGTGGAAGTCATACAACCTCGCTCGTTGAAGGTACGGGATGCTCCGTGCGTCAATAGCCCACGGAGCAGAGTCGAGATGCCTGGTGTATATGGTCTTCGTGTCGGACACCTGAACGCAAAGATTATGTTAGCTTAAAGTTAAAGTATTAAGGCATATAAATTCTTTCGATCAGGCATCTGAACATCACATGGGTTACATTGATCCCCAAAACAGAAAACCCCACAGATATCGACGACTACAGACCCATCAGTATGGTAGGTGCTCTATACAAAATCATTGCCAAAATTCTTTCGATCCGCCTCAAAGAAGTCATCGATACTCTTATTGACGAATCCCAAAGCGCTATCGTCACGCATCGACAGATCCTAGATGGAGTTCTGATTGCAAACGAGTCCCTTAGATGGTTGAGAAAAAAGAAAATCCCTGGAACCTTGATTAAACTGGATTTCCAAAAGGCATACGACTCCGTCAACTGGTCTTTCTTGGAGCTGGTTATGAAAAAACTTGGCTTTGGACGGAAATGGGTTAGCTGGATTATGAACTGTTTCTCCACTGCTTCCATGTCTATACTCCTAAATGGCTCACCACTAAAACCGTTCAAGATGGAGAAGGGACTGAGACAAGGTGATCCCCTCTCGCCGTATCTGTTTATCCTGGTCAGCGAAGCTCTCGTCCACATCCTGAAGAAAGCACACCATATGAACTTGATCCAAGCTGTTGATGTTGGAAAGGCCAAGGTAAGTTTGAAACATCTCCAATTTGCAGATCACACCCTTATTGTTGCTCCAAAAAATCCCACATGTATTATAAATTACTTTAGAATACTGGATGTGTTCGCTCTAATGTCTGGTCTGTCTCTTAATTATAGCAAATCTTGTTTCATTTCTTGGAATCGAAAAGATCATGCCTGGGCTGAGAATATTGCTAGAAGGGTTGGTTGCCTCCATACACGCCTCCCATTTACATACCTTGGCTTCCCCCTTGGTGATCACATGAATAGATGTTCGGCGTGGAAACCAGTGGTGAAAAAGGTAGAAAATAGACTTGCATCATGGAAAGCAAAACTCCTATCCAGAGCAGGGAGACTTACCCTCATTAAAAGTGTGTTGAACAGTCTTCCAATCTACTACATGAGCATGTTCAAAATGCCGAAAGCCATTGCCTTGAAGATTGTGAAACTACAGAGAAGATTCTTCTGGGGTGGAATGAATAGTGCAAACAAAGGATGCCCTCGAGTCAAATGGGCAGATATACAGCTTCCGAAGGAGATGGGTGGCCTGGGAGTAGGAAACATCATGCATAAAAATCTCGTCCTTCTGTTCAAATGGTGGTGGCGCTACTCCGAATCTGACAATACCCTATGGAAAAGAATTCTGCAGTCGGTTCATAACATCAAAGGGACTAAATCATCGTCGGAAATGTTCTACAACGTTAAAGAAGGTTCATGGGCCCACTTGATCAGCGACGACCATGACACAGCCTGAATCAGAAGGATCGTTGAAGAAGGTATGCTCTTAAGGGTAGGTGACGGGATCTCGGTCCTTTTTTGGCATGACAAATGGTGTGAAGCAGGCATTCTAAAACACAGCTTCCCAAGACTGTTTTCAATTTCCTCCCAAAAGGACTATCTAATTAATCAGATGGGGGAATGGATTGGAAACTCGTGGTGTTGGACTTTTCAATGGCGGCGAGTGCTTTTCGATTGGGAAAGCGAGGACGTACGCAAACTTAAGGACTATATTGATGGGTTTGGGCCGTGCAGAGGAAGGCAAGACGGCGTTATGTGGAAGCATAGTGGTGATAAAACCTACCCCACAAAGAGTATCATTGCAAAAGCAAACGAGACCTTCTCCCCCACTCTACCTAGGCACATCATCAACATTGTGTGGCGAAGCTTCATTCCTCCAAGAGCAAAACTGACTGTATGGTTAGAAAACCTGGAGAAACTGAAAACAGGAGACTTCCTTGTAGAAATGGGGATCATAAACCCCCAAGATGCTTTATGTCCGTTCTGTAGCCTAGAAATTGAATCAAATTCTCACATTATCTTTACATGCAGATTTGCTTGGAGCACTTGGATGGAAATTCTTAAATGGTGGTCATTATCTTCCGCCCTCCACAATCGATGTAATCATTTTTGTAGTCAGTGGTTCAGCCTGCTGAAGATCAGAAACTCGAGGAAATTCTGGGGCCTCACCCTTGGATGTGTTATATGGTCACTATGGTTTGAGCGAAATCAAATCAAGTTCAATCACAAGACTTTGAACTTTAGCAATTTTATGCATTCTCTGAAGATAAGGATAAGAATCTGGGCAAAAGAGATGTTGGGACTCAAAACACTCGCACCACAGAATGTCATATATAATGTAGGCTCTATTGTGTTAAATGTGTAGTTTTCTTGATTCGTTTGTCTAGACTGTTTGGTGTATATCTGTTAAACATGTGGAGCTCTTGGCGATTTTCTGTTGATAGCTATGGTGTGTAAGGTGATTTAGTAGCATCCATTGTGGTGTGATGCCTAGTAGTATTGGTGTGTAAGGTGATATAGTAGAAATCTTGGTGGTATGGTGTCAAACTTCATACATGCATAGCCCAGCCCCTATGCTGTTTTGGGTGGACTGCACCTTGTCCCCTCTTCCAAATGGCTTTTTCCCCTCCCGGGGTTTTTTATGCCGGCTGGGGAGGTGTGTCACGGGTCCAGTGTTGTCTCTTTCTTCATATGATATATAATTCCAAATTCTCAAAAAAAAAAAAAAAAAAAAATTAAGGCATATAAATTCAAAAAAGGTAAGTTGACTAACCTGGACATCCCATAGTACACTGCTCCTGTGATCCGCCTGCATCGTAAGCACACTAGGGTCGCGAGGGCCTGGAGCTGCTGGATCCATCTGTACTGCAATTCAACAATAACTAAGCGTTATTTATTGTAAAAATACTTAAGAAATACTCAAATTTTTTACTTATGTTATTCATTTGTTTCATAATCTTTATGTTTATATACTCAAATACAGATACTGTTTACCTTGACGTGCAAGTTCTAGTGTTGTGACCGTCACTACCACACCGTCGACAAGCGTTGCGTCTCCGTGATCCTTCGTCCATTTCGTTCATGATCCTCCTTGACTTAGATCTTCCTAGTCCACGAATGTGATTTGGATTGTGTATCATCTCAAAACCGGTGTATTGAGGCCATGACCTCTTATCAATTACCCATTTGATGGTTGAAGTTACTTAACAAATGCCGCAAGCAAAACCTATGATGGGCATTCGGAGGTTGCCATTCCGGCTCCTCCATGGTTGCTAGAATGCCCGCATGTCTATTGGAAATAACATGTAAACCTGGACTATGCATCACATGCTTACGAACACACGTCATAAACCAAGACCACGCAGCTATGCATTCTTTCTCAACCAAAGCAAAGGCAAGCGGGAAGATTCCCTTATTCCCATCTTGAGCAATCGCAGTTAACAATGTATGGCGATACTTACCATACAAATGTGTTCCGTCGATGGCAATAAGGGGTTTGCAATACTTGAATCCCTCAATACTAGGTTGGAAAGCCCAGAACACACGTTGGAAAGTTCTAACACTAGGACAGACGTACACACCAACATCATTATCTTCCTTAAAGAACCACTCAACTACAGTCCCGGGGTTAAAAACTTGCAATGCCTTCAAGAAGCGTGGAAGAAGAGGATAAGAATCTTCCTATGTACCATAGTTGGAGAGAAGGGCTTGCTGTTTAGCACACCATGCTCGCTTATAGGTCACTTCGACACCAAATTGGTCTTTCACCATTTATCGCACCACAGAGACCTTAATTGGTGGGTCTTGAGCAACACAATTTCTAATAAGTTTGTTAATCACGGAAGATGTCAAATGAATGTGTCTAGCTGACACATTTTCAGTACTTAGTACACAACCCCCATGCTTCCCTTTATATGTTCTCCCATGATGGTGAATAGGAGCTCTTCCTATACCTAAGCCTCGTAGCACACCCTCTCTTAGACTTCAACGTGAGCACGGTTTGATTTGAAGTCTCAGTTCGGTACTCAACGTTTCTACGAATATGATACAATCTAATAGCGTCTAACAAGGCATCCTTGTTATCAAACATCATACCCTTTTGAAACTCTCCTTTATCGGTGTAGTTTGTATCACAATCCCAAGACCTCCAAGAGTTGTCCTCAACGTGTTCATCTAGAGGGGGAATTAGTGCATAAGGTGTAGGAGCAATGATTTTTGAAATGTTGCCTAAGCTCATGTCATTAGCTAGAGCCTCCTCGTCAACACCCATATCGTCCTCAGAAGGAGCTTCTACAAATTCATTACTCTCACTATTAACATCACCCCAAGGCTCATTTGTATCTTCTAAGTTAAAAATATCATCATTTGTGACTTGAAATTGAAGTTGATTGGGTTCATTAGAAGGATAAGAGGAAGATGGCATAAAGGGATTTTGGGTTTCTTGGTAGGGAAGGGCGTATGAGAAGGAGCAGAAGAAGTTACATTCAGGGATGCATTTGTTTTCACAACATTGATATCTTGATTCCCTAGGAGTACCTCTACTACATATAACTCTAAAGAAGGAGTAGGGGTAGACCTTGAATACTCCCACATTGCATCTATAGCCTCCTCATCCTCAACCGGAAAAGATAACAAATCTCCACTCATATTGTACTTAAAACTTACATTAACAGTACTTCTTGTAGTGTCAATGCCAATCTTAGAGCATATAAAATGTTTAAATTCATTCAAATCCATGTTTGAGTTGCATGCAAATAGTTTACATCTTCCCCCAACATACTTAACATTGTTACTACTTGATCGAACTGAACCATTCCAAAAGCATACAACAGTCACACGAAATGAAGCCATTTCTACAACAATACATACAAAATTAACATCACCATCAAGTTCATAAATATATGACCACTAAAGATGACATACATTTTAAAATCAACAACAAATTTATGAACAAACAACCTCATTATGAAGATCAAGGTAAATAACAACTACATTCGATATATTCATAGAGTTTAAGTGTAAATGACCACTATACATGACATACATTTTAAAATCAACAACAAATAAAAAAATTTATAATAAAAACGTACCTCAATAATCTGTAGATCAACAAGAAGTAGAAAATTGCAAGTTTATGAACCTACATTTATGTGAAAGTTGATTAGAAGTTTGTAAACCTAATTTTTCGAAAATGGAAAAAAAACACAAAAAAATAGTACCTTAAGTCAATGTAGGAAGATGACAGAACTAATTATTGGTACAAACTTGGAATTTGATGAGATTAGTTGAAAGATTGAAGTTTATTTTAATGGTGGAAAGAAAAGGGAGATCTCGTAAGTTTCGAAAATGTAATGAAGGAGTGAACTGAAATGAGGAAGAAGCAAACTGGAAAATATAATGCGTATTAAGTCGTTGTAAGTAACAGCGACTTAAGGAGTTGACCAGTCAACTCCTTAAGTCTCTGTTACTAACAGCGGCTCGAGGCTTTTCTAATTTTTTTTTTTTTTTGTGTTTTCGCTGTTAGTTTCAACGTTTTTACACCAAGCCTAGGTTCGGATGTACGGACGCTTATTTTGGGAATAAAGTTTTCACGAAGCTTATTTTTGGAATAAAGTTGTTAAATGATCTTATTTTTTTTCAAATTTTCACTTATTGTGCAGTTGTATATATAGTCTTTCTCCATTAATGAAAAGCAAGGGAAATTAAATCCCCACATGGTATTAGAGCTTGCTTTGTATTGCGGCATCGTCTTACTTCCTTCTTAACAGCAATATTTTGTCTACAGCGTCGGCCATTGCAAGGAGTTAACGACTGCATATTTTTTCAATCTCTTTCCTTGACTATGGGGAAAGAGGTGCCGAAAAATCAGATCCTAAACTACCATTTGATCCCTCAAATCCTTATTTCATTAGTTCTCATGATGGACCCGATAAAATTATATCTCCGGTCATATTCCAAGGAGATAACTATGAAGAGTGGTATCGTTCAATTTGCCTTTCTCTCATGGCACGCCGTAAGTTTGAATTTGTTGAAGGGACTATTACTAAGCCCACCGATAACCAGGGACTTCGAGATTGGCGTGGTTTGCACGCTTTACTGGTACAATGGAATTAAACACCATTTATCCTTCTTTTAAGAAAACACTACCATTGTGGGATGTATTACGACTTCTGTTTAACGTCGAAAATGGTGCTCGTAAACAACAATTAAAAACTTCCCTAACTAATTGTATTCAACTAAAGAACATGTCCATTGCAGAGTATTTTGGTAAACTTCAACCTTTATGGGATGAACTTGCCACATACAACCCATTACCGAATTGTAAGTGTGGGGGTTGTACTTCACACTCGTTTGGAAAAAGATCGCTTACATGATTTTCTCTTTGGTATAAATGTTGAGTTTTATGGCCATATACGATCACAAATTCTTTCATAGAATCCACTACCTTCTCTTGATTGTATATATCAAATGTTCCTTCAAGAGGAGAGGCTTCAAATGACATCGACCGAACAAACCAAATATGAAGATATTCGAGCCATGGCAGCACAATCTAACCCTTCTTCTACAGGTTCAAGATTGGATGTAGATAAGTCCCGATTACTTTGTACCTATCGTAAACGTCGTGGTCATGACGTGGACAATTGTTGGTCAAAACATGGGTATCCTGAATGGTGGGAACACAAAAATCCTCGTGTTGGTGGTAGATCTTCGAGCCGTAGTGGTCGTGGGTCTCGTTCTTTCTCTTATAGCCGAGACAATCACACTCAAGTGCAACGCAACAAACCTGTTCATACCTCTTCTGTGGCTACTATGTCTCGTGTACAAAAAGAGAATAATCTCATGGGGTCAAGTACTTCGGATGCTAAACCTGGTATCACAACCCAACAATGGCAGTGTCTCCTTAATTTATTTGGTAATTCTACATCACCAATTGCTAATGAACGTTTGAGTGGTGATTCCTCTAACTCTCATTGGATTATTGGCTCTAGTTCTTTTCATCATATAACCGGTAATTTATCTTTATTAACTAGTGTTTGTGATGTCCAAAATTGTCCTATTGGACTCCCAGATGGTAAACATGTACTCTCCACCAAGAAGGGTGTTGTGTGTTTGAGCTCCCAAATTGTTCTTTGAAATGTGTATTACGCGCCTGCATTGACTTTCAATTTGATTTTGGATAACACATCCTATTGATGATATGAGTTGTACCGTGCATTTCACTAATACATTGTGTCATACAGTACCTACATTTGAGGACTTTAATTGGAGTAGGTGAACGGAAAGACGGACTATACTACTTTCGTGATATTCCAAGGATTCGTGCATTGACTACAAATAAAGTCTCTTCTTCAGATTTGCGGCATCGTCGCATTGGGAATCCTTCTGCTAAAGTAGTGCAATCCCTTCCCTTTTTTGTTAATTCTAGTGACAATCCTACTAAAGCTTGTGATGTGTGTCATCAAGTAAAGCAACTTAGGAACAAGTTTGTTGTTAGTGACAGTAGGTCTTCCTCCCGTTTTGAAATTATACATTTTGATTTATGGGAGAAATATCATACTCCCTCCTCATGTGGTGCTACTTATTTTCTAACTTTGGTTGATGATTTTTCTAAAGCTGTGTGGGTATATCTCCTTTTTGATAAAAATGAGGTTTTTAAAATGTTTAGATCATTTTTATCCATGATTGAGCGGCAATTTGAAGCTAAAGTTAAAGTGGTGCGTGGTGATAATGGTACTGAATTCAATTGTATGCGCGAATATTTTGCTCACAAAGGTATTTTGTTTCAAACTTCCTTTGTAGATACACCTCAACAAAATGGGAGGGTTAAGCGTAAGCATCGCCATATTTTGAATGTTGTCCGTGCTTTGCTTTTTCAAGCTAATTTATCATTAGTTATATCATTAGTAGAACGCCCTCATTATTGCTTGTAACACAAAACACCCTATGAACTCTTATTTGGGACTGCTCCCTTATTTGATGAATTGAGAACTTTTGGTAGTTTATGTTTTGCTCACGATCATAGATCCAAACGCAATAAATTTTTAAGTAAGAGTCGAAAATGCATTTTTTTTGGGTATCCTCAGGGTTAGAAAGGATGGAAGCTTTATGACATTGAAACAGGAGATTACTTTGTTTCTCGAGATGTGAAATTTTATAAAAATAAGTTTCTTTTTGCTCACCAACAATAGATTCCATCTCTTATTTATGATCATTCTCTTACTTTTGATTATCATGATGCTTTTCTATATGATCATGATTGCAATGAGGATGTTGCTCTTGGCAGTAGAAGTGAGGTGACTGAGAGTTTAAGGACCGAAGGACGTGTAGGGTATGAATCTAGCTCAGGGACTAGTATAGAAAGTATTGGACATGAGCCTATGCATGATGATGGGAGTAGAGTTGTAGGTCGTATGATAGAGGGAGATGCTCGTGGTAGCACTATTGTGATACCCCGGATTTAGCATGAAAAATGATTGATAGACTACTCATATCAACAAGCTACATCTTCTTTTTATGGGAGCTCATTTGCTAAGAACTCCACAGTTAACCGTGCTTGGTGGGGAGCAATCGTAGGATGGGTGACCTCCTAAGAAGGCACGAGTGAGGCCAAAAGTGGGTTGGAAAGACTTGTGTTGGTTTGTGGGGCCAGTCTACAGTCTCCATGAGTAGTCACCGGCGGCCCGAGGGGTCGGGGTGTTACAACTATGGTCCCTACGACTCATTCAGATGGCACTTTGAGGGAGGAGGTTGTGTCCACTCCTACGATTATTGATGATGTAGAAAGAGGGAAAGGTAAGCGCATTCGGTATCCTTCCACAAAGCTTCGTGGATTTGTCACTAATACTATCCAGAAAGTTAGTCTGTCTTCTTCTCTGTCATCTGCTTCTATTCAGACTTCAGGTATGTCCTATCCTATAACACACTTTGTTAACTATGATCGTTTTTCAATGGGACATAGAAACTTTCTTGCATCTATTTCTGTGGATAAGGAACCTCGGTCCTTTAAAGAAGCCATGAAGAACTCGGGGTGGCAGGCTGCGATGCAAAAGAGATTCCAGCATTAGAGGACAATGGCACTTTTTGTGTCACCACTCTTCCTCCGGGGAAGAAAGCTCTTGGTAGTCAATAGGTATACAAAATAAAGTACAACCCGAATGGTAGTATTGAACGTCTTAAAGCCCGATTGGTAGTGTTTGGTAATCATCAGGTTAAAGGGATTGATTATACAGACACCTTTGCTCTTGTTGCTAAGATGACTATAGTAAGGGTTTTCTTCTCCGTGGCTGCTGCTAAGAATTGGGAGTTGCACCAAATGGATGTACACAATGTCTTCTTACATGGGGACTTGGCTGAGGAAGTTTATATGAAGATGCCACCTGGTTTTCAAGGTGCTGAATATGGTAAGGTTTGTCGCTTGCAGAAATCCCTTTATGGTTTAAAGCAAGCTCTTCGTTGTTGGTTTTCCAAGTTGGCGTATTCACTTCATCAATATGGATTTCGCCAGTCATATTCAGACTATTCACTCTTCACTTATCAAAAGGGTACAATTCTATTGAGTATCCTTATTTATGTGAATGATTTAATTAGTTCTGATAATGATTCCGTTGCTATTTCTACTTTCAAACAATACTTGTGTTTTTGTTTTTACATGAAAGATCTTGGTGCTCTCAAATATTTTTTGAGTATTGAAGTTGCTAAAAATCCAGAAGGAATATACTTGTGCCAGAGAAAATATACTCTTGATATTATTGCTGAAACAGGTAATCTTGGTTCCAAACCAGTTCAATTTCCCAGGGAACCGAACCACAAGCTCGCTAAGTTTGTTAGTCCCCTTCTTGACAATGTTGAATGATATCGGCGTTTAGTTGGACGTCTTATTTATCTATCTTTCACTCGACCCAACTTGGCCTACTCAGTGCACGTCTTATCACAGTTTATTAATTCTCCTCGTCGTGATCATTAGGATGCGGCTATATTCGTGTCGTTCGATATCTTAAAGTAAGCCCTGGCCAAGGCATTCTTCTTCGAACTGACTGTGATCTATCTTTTAGTGGTTTGTGTGATTTTGATTGGGCGACATGTCCTTTTAGTCGTCGTTCTTTAACGGGGTGGTTGTTTTTCTTGGTCATTCTCCTATCTCATGGAAAACAAAGAACCAAGTCACAGTGTCTAGATCCTCTATTGAAGCTGAGTATCGTTCTATGGCTGCAGTTACTTGTGAGCTTAAGTGGTTAAAAGGTCTTCTTCTTAGTTTGGGGATTCATCATCCAAAAGCAATGAAACTACATTGTGATAGTCAATCCACTTTATATCTTGCTTAGAACCCAATTTTTCATGAACGCACAAAACATATTGAAATTAATTGTCATTTTGTGCGTGATGCCATTCAGGATGGTATAATAAGTCCCTCATATGTTCCTACTAATTCTCAACTAAGAAACATTTTTATTAAGGCTTTAGGCCAAAGTCAGTTTATGTTTCTTCTCCACAAGTTGTGCATCTGTGATCTTCATGCTCCAACTTGAGGGGGGATGTTAGGCGTATAAATCTAATTAGTTTAGTTTGGGCCCATGTTATTAAAGCCCACTTTGTGTTAACCTAATGTGTAGTTGTATATATACTCTTTCTCTATAAATGAAAAGCAAGGAAAATTAAATCCCCACATATGCTGAGTTGACGCAATGAAAGGGAGAAGAAGTGGCTTGGAGAATTGGGATTTTTTTTCAATTTAAGTATAGTCAAATACCCAATTGAGAAGCAGAAGGAGGATTGGGTTAAATGGACTGAGTATGAAGGTGGATTGTGTTAAATGTTAGTGGAAGAAGAAACTGAAAAAAAAAAAATTAAAAACTCACAAAGATGGAGTTTCAATGGAATTCCTGTGGAGTTTAAGGTGATAATTGGGCTAAAGGTTAGGGGAAGAAGAAATTAGAGAAAAAAAATAAAACTCACAAAATAAAATTAAAACCACAAAAAGGGAAGTTAAAGGTAAAAAGTTGGTCAATGGTAAAAATTGTACAGAATCGGCCATTTGGCTTGAATACCGGTCAAAAGGCTATTTTGGAGGCTGTAATTCGTCAAAAAAACAAACATCAAAGTTGTAATTCGCTAAAGCATCATATATTAAGACTGTAATTCGCAATTAATGGCTATCCCAATAGATATTATTAACATTTCTATAATTTAATTTTTATAAATAATAAATTAATTAAAATAGATTGATCAATAAGAATTATAATAAATTTAGTTATTAAAACGGATTGGGCAAAGACCCCCTTTACCAACTCGGCCCATATATGCTTAAATTCAATTCGACCCATATCTGCCCTTTTAAACACCTCTAATCACGCCCTATTATATAAATAGTCTATTTTAAAAACTTGGGATGATGCCTTAGCTTTAAAAACATATAACTAGATACGTAATTTGCTGCCTTCTTCTTGCATTTCTAATATTGTATTGGTTCTACCATTCTTTTTTCCTGTAGGTGTGTTCTTGCATTGATGTTGATTGTTGCTTTTGTTTTTTTTGCTCTACATCAACTCAATCAAACATTAACATTTAAATTAATAGTTGAGGCTTTAGGATATGTTATATATATTAACACTCCCCAACATAAGCCTTTTGGATTAAAGTTTAAGGATTAAACACTAGGCCATTGAACATTTACAAATGCTAAAAACTAGCCATTAGGTAAGTTCAATATTCTCTTATAAGCAAAATTAGACGAAAAATAGGAACAACGAGGGTGTCAACAATTAACCAAGGCATAATAATAATTATCATCGATTCGTTATCAACATCATACCCAGTGTATTACATTCTTAGAAAAACTATTATTAGGTTTCGGGGAAGAAAGAAAGGTGTAACTCATACCCATAAAGAAGAGTATGATAAAAAAAATCATCATCAATTGATAGATATAAAAATTAATCATCCCTAAAAAATTAGGAAAAATTATCTAGCATACTCCAAACTTTTTATGATTTTCCTACAATAATCCCAAATATTGATTAACTAAGAATAATTTCAACTTTAAGGGGTATTTGCCTAGAGTAAACTTGGGTATCCCGATGACCTGCTATAGTAGGTATTTCACCAAAAAAATAAATTTAAAATTAATTTAAAATTAGAGAAAAAATTTAAAAATTTACATAAAAAAATCAAAATAATAAAAAAATCATAATTTTTTAAAACATTTTTTAAATATTTTTTTTGATATTTCATTTTAATTTATCTTTTTAAAAAAAAAACTTGTTATAGCAAGCCATCCGGTCACCGGGTTTACTCTTGGAAAATATCTCTCAAAGTTGGGATTATTCATGCTTAATCAATAGGTGGAATTATTATAACAAAATCATAAAAAGATTGGATTATTTTAGGTAATTTTTCCAAAAAAATATTGGTGTATTAACATTTGTTATTAGATTGTGACTTGGTGCATTTCAGAGTTTAATTATGTTGATCATCATGAGATAAACTACCAGCAATTAAAGATAGTACAATATAAAAATAAATAAATTAATCAAACCTATATATTTATGCAATCATTATAATCCTTAAACTTTTCACCATAATTCAAAGAAGATAAATTAAAACATAAAAATAGATAAAAATAACATAATTGATGAAAGAAACAAATATGTAAATGGAAAACAAATATAATATTAAAACTGTAAATGAAAACCTTTACGAAAATATAGTAACATACTAACATCAAAGGTTTATATATTTGCATGAGATAGTAAAACATACTCCGTCCAATCTTGTTTGGAATATAGGAAAGAATGAGGGATAAGATACAATTAAGAATTAACAAAATTTGAGGGTTAAAACGTGAATACGTGATGTCCTTTTAGTCAATTGCTTTAGCCAAATAACATTACTTCTATCAAAAAGATGTCTTAAAATAATAAGATTTATAATAGGACAAACTTTATGAATATTCAATTTGAAAAAATGAAAACAACAATAAACAACAAAAGAAATATGATAGTACTTCCTTCTATTCAGTTCAACCAATGTGTTTCATTTGATTTTTTATCTTTTTTTATGTAGTTAAATGGATTAAAGAAAAAAAAGTATTGTGTTTTGAAATTTTAATAGGGGTAAAGTGGGGTTAGTAGGTGTAAAAGTGTGAAAAAGTTAAGTTTAGTAAGAGTAAATTGGCTTGACTAAATAAGAAAATGAGACATTTACGGCCCGTTTTGTTAGTGGTATTATATAGTGGTAATGAGAATGATTTATAGTGTAAAATTTCATCAAAAGTTCTATGTTATTTCCATGGTAATGAAACTTTGATCACAAAAAAGTTTTTTTGTTTATAAATTTTCATTACTATCTAATACCACATCTCCCAATGTAATGTATTGGAATGAACTTTATGAAGAAAAATAGATGATTGAAGTTGGACAAGCTCGGCCATTAAGGTAGCTAAGAGATTTTTCAACTAAAATTACACAAGTTTTTAATTCTCATTAACATCGTTTATTACCACCTATCAAAAGAGCAATTAGGGTGAATAGAAAGGACTATTAGTTTGTTAAGAGTGAATTAATCCTAAAGACTTAAAAGTAGGCAAAGCTAGGCTTAGCCCTCGGATTGAAGGCTACTGCTGTCGTAAAATCAATATAACTTTTTGACTTATATATCAAAAATAATGACAAAGCATAAATATACGTGTCAAATTTTACCTCTAAGCCTTTCAAGGTTTGGGCTTTTAGTTTCTTTACTTCTTATCTTAATCCAATTATTTAATTCCTTTACTTCTTATCTAAAAATTAAATTTTTGTCCTTACCATTGTTTCCCTGTATGAATCTCTATACAATTATTTACTTGCACACACAAATAAGATTCCATTTTGGTCTCTAAACTGAAGGGTTTTTTTTTTTTTTTTTTTTTACCCTATTGTTTTTTTTTTACTCCTATTGCTAATATTATTGATGTAACTTCTTTCTATTAAACTAACTAATTACATAAACCTATCTTTAATAATTTAAAAGTACCTTTATACTACTATATATACTAGCATTATAGTTTCAATTGCAGATCAAAAAGCATGAACTAAGAGAAGAATAATAAATGAAAATAAACAAAAAAACTAAATAACCAATGTGAAAAACTTTTAATTATTATAATATAAATATTCACATTAGACAGTCTCTCTCTCACACACATACATTATATATATGATGATGAAGTATATAACATATATTGACACCTCAAAGCAAAAGTTAATTTGCTTATTAAAGCCCCTGATAGAGTATATAACATATATTAGGTCCTCAACCAAAAATTTAAGTTGTTTGTTGAAGCCTCTGATAAAGTATATAACATATATTGGAGCCTCAAAGCAAAAATTTAAGGTGCTTATTGAGGCTCCTAAGGTCTTCAACTAACAGTTTAAGCCGCTTGTTGAGGCATCTGATAGAGCATATAAAATATAATGTAGCTTCAATCAGAAGTTTAAGCTATTTTTTTAGGCCGCTAATAGAGTATATAAGATATATCGGGCATCGGGCATCGGGCCTCAACCATGAGCTAAACTTAGAAACTTACACTAATGGATCAACAGTGTGTGCAGTTCTGTTCCAAACAAAGCATCTAGCAGCAAATACATAGAGTACCAAATCCAAAGCACAAAATCCAGCCAAAACCCAATAAAATTGATGAAGATGAGCAAGATTAAGATTATTAACCAACCAAGGATTTCCCCATTTAGAAGTAATCCCTTGTACAGCAGATATAATAGCAGTACTCATGAAAGCTCCAATACCAAGTGCACCATTAGTCAAGGCCGAACCCATGCTTCTCATATCTTCTGGCATTTGATCATAGAATAACTCTTGCATTCCAACATATGCAAACATATCACTAAGTCCCATTATTACAAATTGAGGGACTAACCAGCCTACACTTATGGGTATTGTTGCCTTTGGATCGTCGATGAGTCCATGCTTACTTGCTACGTTTAGTCGCATCGACTCAACTATGGCTGCTGTGGCAATGGTTAGGATTGAGAGTCCTATGCCAATTCCTATTCTTTGGACCGATGTTATACCTAAAGAAAATTTTACCATAATGATCAAACATCCAAATCCAACGAGTGCGAGTGTTGGTACAACTATACAAGTACAAGTAATAAAGTTCACATACACATGGTGCTAGCTAATTTATGTTAAATTGACTTAAAAAGCAAGCACACCGTTTTTAGTTCATTGATGTATGACAAACCATCCCAACACCCTCCCATGAAAATCCCCATTAAGTTCGCATGTGGGAGTTAGGGGTGGATCCAAAATAAAATCAAATAGCATCAATGTATTAATTATTATTTTAAAAAAAAATGTTGAAACTAAGACTTGAACATGGGAAAATGTTGTCATATACAAATATTTTAACCAACTTAACCAATATACTTATTAGCATATTTATAGATATAACTTGTTAAATGTTGTTAGTTGGCAACATTGAACTGAGCTAGATCGACTCTTAGTGGGAGTAATCAATTAGGATAAAAATGTTATTCTTTCAACATACCATTCATTTTCTAATCGAACTTTCAGCTCTGATACTATGTTAAATTGGCTTGAACTTATTTCAAATGTGATCATATACTCGAGAAAATATGGGGTGCACACACTTTATACGCTAAGGAGATATAATTCTAAAACAATATGGCATAAGAGACTTCAATGACTTCTAAAGTACGCACATCATCTTTAATTAATCAATGTGCGACAAACCATCCATACAATAAACAAAAATAGTTGATGGAATAGCATATATACCTGAAGGGATTTTAGTGAGATTTCTAAAAGTAGGGACTAAGAATTTATCATAGATAGGAAGACAAAGGAGAATGGCAATCCCAGGAATGACTTGAAGAGATGCAGGTGGAATTTGAAACTTAGGGCCAATTGATCGATTCATTGTGCTAGCTTGTTTGATGAAGAAAGTATGAACTTGTGCAACTATTATTGCATATGCAAATGTGCATACCCAAATTGGGATCAACCTTAGGATTAATTTTACTTCTTCAACTTGATTTACTGAACATAGTCTCCATCCATTTCTTGATTTCATCATTGAATCTCTGTCGTCAATGACTGTTGCTTTGTCTAAACATCTGCATTTGTTCACTTCAAATTTAAGTATTCTATAACCAGAGACAATCCATAAAAGGATTCTCAATATATATTACATTCAACAACATGTAAACGGTAGTAAATGGGTTTGAATCCTTCTTACTTTCATCTTATGACCCATTTAGTAATCAATACTAAACGGTGGAAATGCGAATGAATTATATGTATATCTATATATATATATATATATATATATGTATATCTATATATATATATATATATATATGTATATATATATATATATATGTATATACATCATTTGTTCTTCTTATATGTTCTTACCATTTTTCTTAGGTTATTATTTGTTGCCATTTTTCTCAAATAAAAATTTCAGAATGTTCTTATTATATATATATATATATATATATATATATATATATATATATATATATATATATATATTATTTGTTCTTCTTATATGTTCTTACCATTTTTCTTGGGTTATTATTTGTTGCCATTTTTTCTCAAATGGAAATTTCAAAATGTTCTTATTATATAAATCTTTTCATTTTAAGACATGTTTTTAAATCAAAATAATCTCATTTGCCTAAGACATTTTAACCAAAAAATCACATATTTACATTTTTAACTTCCAAAATTTACTTGATTTATTCATATTAACTATATTACTAAATCCCTTTACTCCTTTTTATGGTTTGAGTTTTAAAAATCATTATTTATTCCAATCAATTTTTACTCTTATTAGAATATTGCTTCTCATTATTGCTCTTTTTGATTTATTTCCATATTTCAAGCGTAGATTTTGTACTCCTGACTGTCAATTATTTATTTCAGCCTTGTTTATTTAAACGCATCACATTAACTCTTACATTTCAGATTTATTTGGAAGTCAGAGTTATTACGTCCTCTAACCCTCTCATTTAACTCTTACTCACTTATTTTTTTCAAACATCGCATTTGGTTTATTTATCATTCATATTTTATTTATATTTTATTCTTAATCTATAAGTTTAATTATAGTCAAATAAGATTGTCTTTTTATGATTTATAGTTAGGTACAATTAGAGTTATTTAGTGTAGTATAAGTATATTGGCAAATGTGTTCGAACTAAATAAAACATTTGAAAAGAAACACAGAGAGTATTTTTTGGGATGAAATTAGTGCAAATAAGAATTGGATTGGACAAAAAAAAAAATAAGTAAACATAGAATTAAGTTGTTAAGTTGTTAAGATGAAAGAATATGTTTATAACTAATGTTAAAAAAAAGAGGAAAATAAAATCAATAGGACAAACTAAAATTAAAAGTCCTACAAATTGAAAGGAAAACAAAAGGGTTTACTTCAATTTAATTATTAATTTACAAAATTTGGTTTCGGAGACTAGTAAAATTATGTTGATGTAAGCAAAATAAGAAAAGTAAAAGAAAGGTTGAAGACCTAACGAATGAAGTCAAAACACTTAAGGTCGGTTTGGTAGTCAAATTAAACAGTGATGATGTTAATAGAAATTTAGTGTACATTTAGTTACAAAATTTTTCTTGTCAAGTTTAATGATTATGTCTACTCTACTTTAATTTTTCTTTTTTTTTCTCAAAAACTATTCTAATATGTTATTGTTTGAAGATGTGGTATTTATGTGGTAATAATAAATTGTAAATTTTGCATGATCAAATTTTCATTACTATGAAAATAATATTATGTAGTGTTTGGGAATAAATATTTCATTTCAAATTATAAATTTCAATTATAAAATCATAAATGAAGAATTTGAAAATGACAAGATTTGGATAGTGATTCTCAAATTCTCAACTTTAACTACTTTGAAAATAATGGTGGAATTTGAATCAAATTCAAATTTAAAAATTTTTAATTTGCCAAATAAATTTAAGTCAATTTCAAATTAACAAATAAAATCATCGTTCCCAAACATAAAATTATATATTTCACTAAAATTTATTCTGTAAATCATTTTAAATGCCACAATGTATATAGTATCAACTCAAGTTATCAACTCCTAAAGGGGACGTTAGGTTAACGCAAGTAGGAAAGTGGCAAGTAGGCAATTAAAGAAACGAAGACCTCTGACTTAGTCTTACTCGATGATTCGTCATCCGCCAATAAGTAAGTTGGGTTACTTCATGACTTATCACTTGTCTTCTCTTTACGTCTTTTCAATCACATGCCTTAGTTTTTCTTCTCAGGTGTTTTACACTTTCTAGAGTTGTATTAGAAATGCCGACATTTTAATTATTTCAAGCATTTATTTTATTTAGATTCATAATTTTCTTTTTAGAAAAATAGATTTGCATCTTCGAAAGTTAGTGTGGAGAACAGCATGATGGTTGATGCATTACGTTATAGGAATAGTAGGCTGTAAGCTGCACAAGGGAATAAGGTGTTCAAAATAGACCTAATGATTAGATGTTTATTTGAAGTTGTAATCGAACTTAATTTGACTGACTTCAAAATGAATTCAACAATATATAAAAATCAATGTGGACACAAAACAAAATCGATTCAAAACACTTATTCAAAATCAACCGGATAACCCGAATAAACAGCTCTATAATTAGTAGCCGCCATGATCATAATCAGTTGTGCAAGAATGTTTCTTGCAATCTAACACTTATTCTTTACAATATTCAATGGGGGACGGGGAGGAGTGAGGACTCTCTAGAATATAGGACAAGTACATTGTATTATATTGTATTTCTTCGTTTATTTGATTTTGCTACATTATGAAAATTAAAATGTAAGTTTTTTGTGTATTATATAGTAAAATCCAAAGTATATATTAAATGTTAAATGCTTTATGTAAATACTTTATAGGGTCAAATATCTATTAGTTATATATTTATATTTTAAAGGAAAAATTGTTAAATATAATCCAATAATTCACTCATTCACTATGAATTATTATTTCTAGTAATCTCATCTTTAATGTATTCGCTGCGAGTATAATTGGTAGGGGAGGGGATGTGTGGGACTGTAGTGGTTTAGAATAGTGAGTATATGCTGGGCATAGTAAGGTTTGAATTATTAGATAGTTTTGAAGTGAGGATGAGCAAGTTCATGCACATTCGCATGGATTTAGTGGGTTTCTCTATTTAAGTTATGAACACATGTATAGATGATACATGCATAGAATAATTGTAGGACTTGTTAGAATACAACTAATGAAAATTAAATGAAAGTCGAGAATATTCTATACTCTAGTTTTTCCTGTTAAGTAGGTGTTTACTTGTTCAATACACAATGATAATTATCTAAAATACTTACAAAAGTTAAGAATATATATATCATATTAGTAGCATTGCATTAACTATAAATCGATGTATTAATTATTAGAACAATTAAACATGGATTAATGAACTCATTTAAATAAGTAATTATTTAATATTTTTAAAAAGGATATAAAATATTAATAATGATAACATTATTACGACATTTTAAAGGAAAAGTTTTTATGACAAAATGACATATATATTTATTATAAAAAATAATATCAACGTTTTTTTTTTATTTACTCTATTTATAATCATATATTATTATAAATATGTAGGGAACAAAGCATAAAGTTGGATAATAAGTTGCAAATTCGATTGAATGAAAGCTGTATTTCAGTTGAACTAAAAGTCAACAATTGGACTCCACATGTTTTGTTTATTTATTTATTTATTTTTATTGAAAAAATTACTAGAATAATCCAACTTATTCGTGATTTTTCTACAATAATTTCATCTATTAATTAACCATGAATAATCTATTTTCTTAGATTAAACCCGGTTACCGGATGACTAATCTATTGATTAACCATGAATAATCTCATCCAATTATTTTTTTAAAAAAAAGATAAATTAAAATAAAATGTCGAAAAAAAATGTTCAAAAAAATTATTTTTTTTTAATATTTATAATTTTATGTAAAATTTTAAAATTGTTCTCTAATTTTAAATTAATTTTCAATTTAATTTTTTAATGAATTACCTACAATGGCAAGTCATAGGGTCATCTAAGTTTACTCTAGGCAAATATCCCTTAAAGTTTAGATTATTCATGGTTAATCATTAGGCGGGATTATTATAGAGAAATCACGAATAGATTGAATATATATATATATATATGTGTGTGTGTATATATATATATATATATATATATATATATATATATATATATATATATATATATATATATATATATATATATATATATATATATATATATATGAAGTTGTACTATTTGCTACAAGCGTAAATCAAGAAGTTATTATTATCACTAATAAACTGGGGTAATTATAAGGTTATAACTTGTGTACATGTGACCTCATGAATCTCACCATAGGTGGGAGCCGATATATTCATGACATTGCAGTAATAAAATATTATTGTTATGCACGTGTACATATATAAATGGGCTACGGTGGATTTATATTCATCCCTCGAATATTGCCACTATTTCTATTTTCTTCCATTACTTTAACTTTGCAATAATTTTATTTTAGATAGTATTGTCATCATTTTCTTCAATTCTTATTCATACATCTTTTCTCATTTTCTTTCACTATTAATATCATTTACATAATTTGAACAATTTTAGAATGGAAACTTAAAATAACAAGAATAAGTACCACTTTTTCCAAATAAATCTTATATTTGATTGATATAAGTCTAATCTTTTATCAGCCTATAAAAAAAAACTTTCTTTTGACCAATTTTGGTATTAATGATTTTTTTCTTTCACTTTCAATTGACTAGTTCTGCTATAAATGAACATTGAAAATATTGGTATTGAAAATGTAGACAGAATCAAATTGGAAAATACAATATGGAAGAATAAAGAGGATGTAAGAAGGTATGTAATATAATATAATACAAAAAGGTGGAATTTGGTAATGATGTGTCTAAAGAATAGTACAATTGTTTCAAAAGGTGGGCTCAATGTGTCTAATTGACAAAGTTAACGTTCAATGTAGCTCCTAAATGTCTTCTCAATGCCCATAAAATAGTCATTATCATGGTGGATATGTTTTTTGAAATCTTATTTAAAAAGCTTGATTTAGTAGTACAAGAATTATAATTACCTTATAAGCTTTGTGAGCATCTTTTTGAGTTTGTGCATGTACCCTTTTATGGAGCTTGATTCCTTATTGATCTTACCTAACTTTATTTGCTCTCTAGTCTCTTATATTTGTTCCTTTATTGAGGGGGCCCTATTTTTCATTCTTTCATCTTGGTTCAATTCACATCAATGTGCAAATCATCTTACATACTAGTAAGAGTAGTAACTATGAAAAGCAAGGCTAGTTAGCCAATTAATTGCCTCTATGTATGACCTAATATACTATCATAGCATTTGCATAAAATTTATGAGCATATCAACTCTAATTAAGAATAGTATACTCCCTCTATTTTATTAAGGTGAAAGATGTTATTTTATTTATCTTTTCATAATGTAATTTATAAAATTCAATTATATTACTTAAAATTTGAAAAGAAAAGTTCACCTAAATTGATTATCATAAAAAATTTTACCTTTAATTTATTGGGATAAGCATCGATGATAATTATGTTGATATGATGACAAAAACCTTATCTACCAATAAATTCATGTTTTTATTTGATTGTAGCCACCAAGAAAAATTGGTGTGCATATATACAATTTGTACATATGCATGTTTGTGTAGTGTATGTGTGTGATGATCAAGATAGATTGGTTGTAGTGAGGAAGTGCGAGTTGATTGACTTAATTGGGTGAACTTAATTGGAGTGTGCTTAAGTCATCCTAGTATGTGGCAGCCAATTTGAAGGAAATTTTGTGTCAATTACTTGGAGTTTATTTTGTGAGGTCACACATGATAGAAAGGGAAGGTAATAACTATTTTGTACAAGAGAGATGTGTTAACACTTTAGTATGTCAAGGGGCTTTACTATAAAGGGAGCTAATTGAGAATCAATTAATTAAGAGTGACAAATACTCACATGACGATGAGGGTCTTCTAGTAAAAAGTAGACCAAATGGAAATGGTAGTTCTAAGTCTTGATATAATAATATTGTTTGTCATAAATCCAGAAGCAGGGTCACACTAAGAAGTTTTGCAAGGAAAGAAAGCGTGAAAATTTTATAGAGAATGTCGATTCTTCTCATGGAGATTAGGCGACTATTGTTGATAGTATTAGTGATTATGATATTCTTATTGTTGAGTCAAGTGAAACGTTTAGTGATAGGTGAATTTTTTTATATGGGTAGTTCTTTGCATGTCACACCGTATAGACATTAGTTCTCTACACATAATTATGTTCAAGGTGAAATGAACTTATATGCAACAATGCGATGTGCGATGTGTAGGTGTTGTTCGGTGAGGATTAGGGCATTTTATGTCATGGTTCAAATTTTGTCAAATGTTCATCATGTTCTGGATATGAGAAGGATCTTGATATCACTAGGTGCCTTAGTTAGTCACTAATGGATTTTGAAGAAGAGTTCAAACCCATTTATTTTTTTTGGACCCATAATCTGATCTAGATTTGCTGAGTCTCAAAGGCATGAAACCAAACCCTTAAAACAAGGGCGAGTATGGGACGGGTTAAATAATATCTTTGATCCATAATCATCCTTAGTCACCAGTATTTGCTTACTTTGAGAAAGTGTGGGTTTACTTCTTAGAGAATAGTGATGAGATCTTTAAGGTCCTCGATCAAGGATTTAAAGCTTATGGAAAAGAGAGAAGTTGGGAAGCAAATTGGTGTTGTTAGATTTACAAGATGTGGATTGCTTGTGAGGATGAACAGGGTTCTACATGGTATAGCTCAATATACTTGTTTCAAGTGGGGTTAGGAGAGATGTGTGGTATCAAAGTTGTAAAGTTGGCACTTTATGATTACACTGGAGTATGATTCTTTGGTTACATGATTATACTTATATGGAAAACGGGTTTGAATTACGAAGATGTGTGTATTCTTATGGAACTGGGGTAGGATCGAGGGGTGGTTGTTGTGGGATTGTAGCAGATTACTATTCATTCATTGTTGAGTAGTCATCTTCTAGAGTTTATTTATCTCTAGATTCGTGGTTCTTGTAGTGTTAAAAAAGAAGGTTGTGGTTGGTAATGGTGTTACTCTTGTTGAGGTTGACAAAGATGATGTTGATGGTGCAAGTGCCCCAATTTTAGGTGGAGTCGTTCCTTTGTGTACCTTAAAGGAATGGTCTATCACATTTATGACAAGATATGATGGATTATGCTTTTAGCATGGTTATTGTGTTTGATATTGTTGAATTCTTATGGTGGTGTTGTGTTGAGGGAAGAGGTGACTCCTCTTCATGGGACTCAAACTTTTATTTGAGATGTATGAGGTCATTGTAGAGGATTTTGTGATGGAGTTGGGATGGAAAATAGTACTCGACATTATATGTATGGGTGAATTCAAGGTGTGGTTTACATGGTGGATAATTATCTCATCTTCGACTCTTCATCTCATGATATCATGATTTTCTTTAACCTCCATTATATAAAAAAGACATCATGATCATGTCATCTTTATTAGGGTAATTGTTAATTGTCTTTCAATTATTGAGAGATTGTCTTTCAATTGTTCTTAAGTGGGTGTTATTGTCTAAGATTAATTTTATGTTGGTATTTTCCCACCTGTCAAATTATTGCTTTCTTTCTCTTTATTCTTGCATTTTGATTCTTTTTTCTTTACTTTGTTGTTTTCAATCTCTAAATTGTGTTTTTCTCTAACACATTTTTTTAAAAAGCGTACTTTTAATAACCTTAATTTTTAAGCTATTTAAGCAACTTTGTCACTAGATGAAAAGGGAAGACAAACACCACCCCGGCCCATTCGAATCAACAAAACTAATTAAGCAAATAATTAAAGAAAAGGTAATAAAGAAAGTTTCGTATAAAATAAAAATAAAACAAATCAAGCATAGAATTTGTACGATTTTGTCTTCACCCTCATTGGACTTGACATACATTAGATTTTGTCGTTTAGCCACTATTGTATATATGATGCTAAATTGCTAATTGGCCATTGGTGAGATGGATATTGATATAAATAAAGTTGTGAAAAAGTAAGAACAAACGTGAGTAATGCACCAACCAACTCACGAATATGATACTACGCGGCATTATATGATCATATGCCACGAATCACCACGGTTGGCCTTAAAATTTATAAGTGTCGAAGTGAAATATTAATTATTATAATTTTTTAATTTTTAAATATATTATTATGTGCCCTTAACTACATATTGTCTAATAAAATATTGTTTTTTAATATTTTAAATTTACCTGGGATACAAGTCCATCTTGCCCTTTTATAGAGTCGGTCTTAATCACTATAATTTCTACTGCATTTGTCACTTTAAATTTGCACAATTATGTAATTCAATTATAAAATTATAAGAGCTTTTTGATTTATGTAGAAATTGAGGGAGTATCTCATTAATTAAATTCTATGCTTCTCTAATTTTATGACTTGGAGCTAGTGGTAATCCTATCTAGGTTCCTCCTAGTTTTGGATGTGTGTTTTTTTAGTTAATTTGGTTTAACTAGCTAAAAATTATTATTTAAAAAATTTTAAGCTAATTGAACAGATTAATTGTGTAGAAAGATGTTTGATAAAATTAAATATTGACCGTTAAATAATAATTATTTATTAGAGTAACTATTTATTTTTGTTTAAAATCCAGTTTTTAACCTATTTATAACATTTTTGGACTTTTTAACAAGCTATCAAGTCAAAACACAAAAGCCAACAAAAAAAATTCTTTAAGAATAAATCCAATATGATAAGAAGGATTTAGGATTATATCGTAGAAAGATTTTCTATATGCTCATTGGGAAATTAGAGGTGGGGTGTAATTAGAAATTTATTGTTTTCTTACTTGTGTAAGTTTTCTTAAAGTGTGTGCAAGTTTTCAAAAAGTGTCCAAGTGTTCTTTAGTTTTCTAAACTTATACTTCCTCTGTTTCATAATACTTGCTATATTTTTATTTTTAATAATAAAACAACCATATAAATATTTACTATTTTTATTCCTATTTTTATCTTACTCTATATCTCATTAAATTTTATATCCACTATATGAACATCTACTTTACCCCTATTTTTGTAAAAAAAAAAGTTGTTTTCCTTTTTTTTCATGTTCAATTTAGAATTAAAAATGAAGGATATAATTGTCTTTTTATATGTTGTGCCCACCTTTTCTTAATTCTTGTGTCCACTCAAATATAGCAACAAAAACAGAACAGAAGAAGTATGTTTATGATTTTAGTAGACTCCTACAAATAGGGATATAGGGTTACTCATTTTTATGTCCCTAAAAGTTGAGAGATAACCTTGTGAGAGATCCAATTTGAGCCGTTTGATGGCAAAAATAATTTTAGATTATGACAATGCACGACCAAAGATTTGTTGATCCAACAAAAGTTGTATGTAACTTTCGAAGATAAGAAGTATGTAGACGTAGAGAAACCAAAGGGCTGATATGATGTTGCCTACGTCATAACCTATCAAATTAGCTCTTGCACAAAAAATTAAGTATGATGTTCTTGAGGTGAATAACCCATAATTTTATTTGAACAATTAGCAAAGACTTATCAGTCTGAGTTTTTAGCTAGAAAGTTGTTTCTAAAAAGTATTTGTTTAGGCTTACGATGGAAGAACATGGAGACTTAAGATATTATCTTAATCGTTTTAACTAAGCAATTTAGATGAGAAGTTCAAAGATGTAGACAAAGTTGTTTCTCTTGGGTGTGTTTACCAACGAATAGAATAATGTAATTACTTCTTTATTGGTGGGAAAAACGAAGCTAGCTATGAATGCAACCATTGTGTGTCTTCTAGAAACCAAGAGACTCATGATGCATAACTCGGAAGTGACACATCTAATAGGGTGTTGATTGTGGCTAAGAAAAGGACATGAAGGAGTTGAAATAGGCCAAAGAGAAGGAAATTGTTACTACTGCGCAAGATGAAGGTAATGACCTTCTTATATACTAGAGTCTGTGAAGGATAAAATGGATCTTTGACTATAGTTGTTCTAATCTCCTATGTGGGAGGTAGGAAATTTTGTTTTCTGTAAAGAAGTGTGAAGATGAAAAGGTGATTGTACCTAATGGAGAAGAGATGGAAGTTACTGATGTCAGAGAAATGAAAATTGTGCTTTACAACGGCCAAGTAATTCTCTAGGTTAGTTAAGGTATGTACCTAATTTAGGAAAAAGTTTAATCTCTTTAGGGAGGGTGGAGAAATTAGGGTATCATATTTATATGATTGATGGTTGAATCATGATTACTAGTGGGCTCTCAATGGTTTATGGTTGGTAAAAGGAACGAGATAAACATTTATGTTTATGAACATGGTGGAGGGGTTTGCAAATAAGGGAAGACACCATTGGAGCAGAATTAGTCATAATGGGTTTGCGTTCACCCTAAAACACAGCATTTTTGAGGATAGACTACATATCTTTAATCTAAAAGTTACTTTGTTCCATTGAATTTGCAATATTTGTAATTTTAATGTGAGAGCTTCTTATTACAAATGTTACAAATTCAATGAAACATTATGAATGATATTTTAGACTAAAAGGAAGCAAAAAAATTAAACAAAGCCACTAGCTTAGAAGCGCATCAAAAAGTGATTACGCGGAATATATTAAACTTACAGTGCTGAATACTCTATTAATATGTGGAGTTAAATCCTCTATGACTAATACTTAAAACATTACAAATTAACTAAAAACCAAATTTATATTCTTTCATTATCTAAAAACGACACATATTTTGCAATATTATGAGCATGTCACAAAAAAATCATTATAAGATGTCTTTTTATTTTTTTAGTTTTTTTATTATCTCTACTTTGTATGTTTAGCTTGTTTTTTCTTGATTAGTCTTTCCGAAAATTATCAAAATTATAATTATGGATTCCATAAATCCTAATTATACTAGCAGTACAAATCTCTAGCAATACAAATCTAAGCGTAGAAGTAAGCAACATACCTCTAAAGAATCGATAATTAGAAATATTAAATGATATGGAGAAGAGAGAACCAATTGATAATGAAGTGTTTGGTAAATGAATTTTCTATTCATTTTTAAATTCACTTTCGACTTTTCTCTTTTGTCTTTGAACTTTTGATTAATGAATACTCCCTTAGTCCTATTTGGTTTTGATACAAATAGAAAGTTGGTATTTTTAAAGAAAATTGTGGATGATGGTAATAAATGAAGAAAGAGAATTAATTGTGTGGATAAAATTAATTGTGTGGATAAAATTAAGGGATAATCTACATGGTAGGCACTAACTTTTGCAAAAGGTCAGTGGTAGCAAATCTTAAAAAAAAAACCACAAAATAGCATTGTACTCTTGGAATTTCACAACTTAACGTATAATCCAATGTTTTTTGGGCATTAAAATTACGACAGCTTAAATTTCAAAAGTACTATTTTAATGAAAAAAGACAAGGGTAAAAACAAAATTTCACAACTTAACGTATAATCTAACGTTTTTTGGTATTAATGTTACGGGGGTTTAAATTCTAAAAGTACAATGGTATTTTGTGGATTTTTTTAAGATTTGCTACCACTGGTCTTTTGCGAAAGTTCGTGCCTACGTACCATGTAGAATATCCTTAAAATTAAAAGAGAGTTAAAATGCATCAATGAAATTAAAAGGAAGTGGTGGACCATTATCTAAATATAAAAATGATGCAAATTAAGTGAGATGGAACTAAATGACAAATAATGCAAATTGAGTGGGATGAAGGAAGTATAGTGTTTTCTTCAAACCTATCATAAAAACTAATAATTTCGATGTAAATTAACAAATGACAGTTTAACAGAATGTTGTCATGCATAATTTATTGGCTGATATAATTTCGCACAGATTGAAGGATGATTGACTATAATTTTCACAATAAAATCAATTTGCACTTTTAAAATATTATTTTGTATTTCCTCCTTTACTAACAATTTTGCCATGATTGTTTTGCCGACTGATATATACTGGCTGAGACGAATTCGCACACTTTCATTAATAATTGATAAGCACTTGCATTAATTAAAATCATACAATTTAATAAAAAGATTGGAAAATTACACATGTCATTCTTATAAAACCCCGCTAGATGGAAAATTTTATTGGTTGATGTTGAATTATTCTTGCTTATATTGAGCTATAAAAAATAAAGTATTGATTGAATTTTATCGGATTATACAATTTAATAAAAAGATTGAAAAATTACACATATCATCCTTATAAAAGCCTGGCTAAATGGAAAAATTTTATTAGTTGATGTTGAATTATTCTTGCTTATATTGAGCTATAAAAAATGAATTATTATTTGAATTTTATCGGATACTTTAAATTTACCATTTCCAAAAATAAATAATTTAAATATTTTTGTAAAACTAATGAGCTAAAAAATTTAGTTGCATCAAATTATATAAACAATGTCATATATATTTTCGCTATTATTTTTTTATATTTAATATATATATAATGTGTTTATTATTACTTATCTTTGAAAATTGTAATTATATATATACTAATTAAGAAATTCTTATATTGCATAGGATTTTATGCTAGTTAATTAATAATTCTCTAAAGTCAAGAGTAAGATGAAAGAGGTTCAAGAAAATATCAATCTCTTTTTTTTTTTTAAAAAAAAAAAAAGAAACGTCAATCCTGGGACACAGAAAATACAAAGTATATGTTCACCTCGAATCATTTACTCCAACATTAGCTTGTAGGCAGAACGGCTAGCACCAATCATACAATACTATAAAATCTTGGAAAATTTTAAGTGTCATCCTCTAAAAAGTTATGATAAATGGAAATTTTTGATTGGTAAGGAAATAACTATATGGCATAGTATTTGGAGTAAATTTTATTTAACAATAATCATATCATATCATCATACAATACTATAAAATCTTTAAAAATTCCAAATGTCATCCTTTACTACGAAACACGGACACGGCTGACGTGTGACGTGTCGCGTGTCCGACACGTGTCGGACACGGACACGCGAAAATCCGTGTCCGACACGCCAAATGAAGTGTCCAATTTTTTAATATTTTTTCGGACACGTGGACACGGCAAGGACACGCGACGGACACGGCTAGAGACACGGCAAGGGACACGTGTCGTTTTTAAAAAAAAAAAAAAAAAAAAAAAAAAATTGAAAAAGCTGAAGAAATAAACCCCTCTACCACGCGGTCACGGATTTTCAGCTCTCACTCTCATTTACTCTCATCTCAAATCTCATTTGAGTTACTGGACTCACGCCTCCACCACGCCTGCTCCTCTAACCCTAAAACGGCTGCTCCTCCACCACGCCACCTCCACCGACGGCTTCACTGAGTGGTGTTGTGGTCTGCTCCAGTGCTCCTCAAACACTCGACGGCTAATATTAATCCAGTGCTTCAGTGCTTCCCTAAAAATCGATTTTTTTGATTTTGTTTCAGGTATTTTCAATCTTTATCCTAAATCCTAATATTAATCTTGTTCTAATCTTTAATCTTAGTGTTAATCTTAAATTTTTAATCTTGTTGAGTTGTTGTTTTAACATTTATTTTTACTGGAATTTGATTACTGGAATTTGATGGATATTTGATTTCAATTTGATTACTGTGATGGACTGTGATGGATATTTGATTTCAATTTGATTACTGTGATGGACTGTGATGGAATTTGATTACTGGTATTGTATTGTATTGGTTGTGGTTGTTTATAAATCTTGATGAAATTACTGTAATGGAATTTGATTACTGGAATTTGATGGAGTTTATAAATCTTTAATTGTGGTTGTTTGAATTTGAAGAGTTCAATCATGTCTAGTAGCGGGGCTAGTGGCTCTGATTCGTGCAATGTAAGTGGTGATGCTACAAATGAAGAGGGTGATTTCTGCTATTATCCTTTGTGGAAATATGTTTTGAAAGGGGAAAAAATGAGTGGAGGTGGGGGTAATTATACTTGGCAATGTAACTTTTGCAAACAAATAAAGAGTGGTTCATATACTAGAGTTAGAGCACATTTGATGGGAGTTGCAAAAGGTGGAATTAGTCAATGTCCTAATGTAACAAATGAGGATAAAATGCAAATGAGAAACTTAGAAAGACAAGTTGAGCAATATAAAGAATCTAGACAACCAAAAAGACCACCACTTCCTAGTCATTCTTTGTCTTCCGAAACTTCTCATTCACCAACTTCATATGCCAAGAAAAGAAAATCTGACAACCCAATCACCAAAGCTTTTGATATACAAGCTCGAAACAACTTAGATGCTGAGATAGCAAGGATGTTTTTTACTGGGGGATTGCCTTTTAACCTTTGTCGAAACCCTTACTATGTTAGTTCATACAACTATGCTGCCACAAATAATATTCCTGGTTACAAGCCTCCTGGTTACAATAAAATGAGAACCACTTTGTTAGAGAGAGAGAAAGAAAATGTTGAAAGGTTTTTAGAACCAACAAAGGCTACTTGGAGGGAAAAAGGAGTAAGTATAGTGAGTGATGGGTGGAGTGATCCACAAAGGAGACCTTTAATTAATCTCATGGTAGCTTGTGAAGTTGGTCCTCTATTCTTAAAGGCCGTTGATTGCTCAGGAGAGGTAAAGGATAAAGACTTTATTGCTAATTTGTTGAATGATGCCATTGAAGAAGTTGGAGATGACAAATTTGTTGTACAAATTCTGACTGATAATGCAAGCAATTGCAAGGCCGCTGGAGAACTTATAGAGGGTAGATATCCACATATATTTTGGACACCATGCATTGTTCACACTCTTAACCTTGCTCTTAAAAACATTTGTAATGCTAAAAATGTTTCAAACAATGAGGAGGTTTATGATGAGTGTCATTGGATAACTGAAGTTCATGGAGATGCTTTATTTATCAAAAACTACATAATGAACCATTCAATGAGGTTAGCTATATTTAATAAGTTCTCTCCATTAAAGCTTCTTTCTGTCGGTGATACTCGCTTCGCTTCGGTAGTTGTCATGCTAAAGAGGATGAAACTTCTTAAACCAACTCTTCAATCCATGGTTGTTAGTGAGGCTTGGTCCACATATCGTGATGATCATCGTGGACAAGCTACACTTGTGAGGGAAAAGATTTTAAATGACGATTGGTGGGACAACGTTGATTACATCCTTGATTTTACTCGTCCCATTTATGAAATGATAAGAGCATGTGATACCGACAAAGCATCCCTTCATCTAGTATATGAAAAATGGGATTCAATGATTTCAAAGGTGAAGGAGATCATATATAACCATGAGCATAAACAAAGGCATGAGTATTCTTCTTTCTTTAGTGTGGTCGAAACAATACTTCTTAGCCGTTGGAAGAAAAGCAACACTCCACTTCATTGTTTGGCACATTCTTTGAATCCAAGGTAAAGGAGATCATATTGTATGTTTAAATGTTTAAAGCATTAGATTATGTATTAACTAAATTCTCTTCTTTTTTATGTATTTAAAAGGTATTATAGTGACGTGTGGCTTTAAGAGGTCCCCGGTAGAGTTGCTCCACATGTTGACAATGAAATTTCCACACAAAGATTTAATTGCTTCAGAAGATTGTTTCAAAACTTGGAAGATAGAAGAAAGGTTAATATGGAGTATGCTATTTTCTCGGCAAGAGATGGTGGTGTATTTACCGAACCGGAGTGCTTGAATGATATGTACATGATGGCTCCAAAGCATTGGTGGGCAACTTATGGCTCACAAGTTCCGATGCTTCAAGCATTAGCATTCAAGTTGTTAGGACAACCATCATCTTCCTCTTGTTGTGAGAGGAATTGGAACACATATAAATTCATTCATTCATGTACTAGAAACAAACTTGCACCAAAACGTGCTCAAGATTTGGTGTACATTCATAACAATCTTCGTTTGCTTTCAAGGAGAGGTGAGGCTTATAACAAGGGAAGAACAAGGTTGTGGGAAGTTGAAGGAGATGACTTTGGAAATCTAGAAGATTCTATTTGCCTTGGCATGGCGGATCTTTCTCTTGATGAGCCCGAGTTGGAAACTACTTTTGTAGCGGAGGATGATGATGGATGTCATATGGATGATATGTGAAGATCAAACTTATATTTACCTATTTATTTGGTTTTCTTTGATTTGGTTTGTATGACTATTTTTAAATACTCCTGTTGTTTATTTGGTACTTATTTGAATGTTATGTGAGTTTTATAATTTTAAAGTGTTTATTTACAAATATC
Source organism: Amaranthus tricolor (assembly GCF_026212465.1). Lineage (NCBI taxonomy): Eukaryota > Viridiplantae > Streptophyta > Magnoliopsida > Caryophyllales > Amaranthaceae > Amaranthus > Amaranthus tricolor. Next base: position 8,092,184 of record NC_080063.1, on the reverse strand, counting down.
AAATGAAAGATTGTAAAATTATCTTTAATTTGATATATTTATTTTATTAGCATTTACGTGTCCCCGTGTCCGCCATTTTTAAGTTGGCGTTTTCCCGTACCCGTGTCGTGTCCGTGTCCGTGTCCGTTTTAGTGCAACCTAGATCCTTTAAGGAGGCATGACAATAGAATACTATAAAAATCTTGAAAAATTTCAACTGTCATCCTCTAAGGAAGCATGACAAATGAAAAGTTTTGATTAGTTGAGAAATAACTATATGGCATATTATTTAGAGTAAATTTTATTTAACACTAATATGACTAAAAACGGTAAATGAATAAGTTAAAATATTTGAAATAAGTAGAGTAAATATTTTGAATTAATCTTTTGTATTAAGATCAAAAATAAGATTACATACACAAAAATTTTGACTTAATTAACTCTTAACTATTTTTGATAGAAAATAATAATATAAAGACTATCATAAGTTCATATTATTTGAATGTTCTATAATAAAAAAAAATAGTAAATTAAGTAATCAAAATGACAATCTAAATTAATATAAGGAAATCAATCATCAACTCAAAAAAAAAAATTAATCATTAATTAATAATTTTTGTTTGAATTTATGATTGATTTGATATAATAATAATAATAATAATAATAATAATAATAATAATAATAATAATAATAATAATAATAATAATAAGTATTTTATTTTTAAAACTTAATTAATAATTGAAAATCGAAATTATGAACAATACTTATTGTATTGACTAACTTAATATCAATATGTAAATAAATATAATTATGATTTTGATATCTAAATTTTTAGTCTAATTGCGACTTATGTTATTTTAGCATATTAAAATAAATATTAGCAATCAAATAATTTAATTTCAATATTATTTAGAAGAAATTTAAAAAATTAGATTAGTATCTTACACTATCATTGGTTTATAACTATAATTGAAATATAGAAAAATAAAACTAACTTGTAGATTAAAATGTTTTTTTAGAATAATTTTATAGTAAGATGATGCATGGTATATTAATATTTTTATGTTGAGATTTTGATCAAGAAATATAAAATAAAATCAATGTTTGATACTTAGAATAATCCAATTTTTTCAAGATTTTCCTACAATAATTCCACCTGTTGATTAACCAATAATCCCAACTTTAAGGGGTATTTGCCTAGAGTAACTATGGGTAAACCGATGACATGCTATACTCGGTAATTCATCAAAGAAGTTAACTAAAAATTAATGTAAAATTAGAAAAAAATTTTGCATTTACATAAAAATTCCAAACAATAAAAAAAATCAGATTTTTTTTCAACATTTTTAAATTTTTTTTTGACATTTTATTTTAATTTATCTTTTTTTAAAAATAAAACTTGCTATAGCAAGTCATCAGTTATTGGGTTCACGCTATGAAAATACCCTATAAAATCGAGATTGTTCGTGGTTAATCAATAGGTAGGATTATTGTAGGAAAATCATGAAAAGATTAGATTATTCTAGGTAATTTTTCCTAAAAAAATCTAAAGTATTAACATTTTAACATATTACACCTAATTTTATATGTAATTTAATTTCAAAATAATATTAATGTTTTGATGCCAAGAATTTATACTATCCATGTGCTATTTATCTCAAAACAATGTTATTTTGGATTTTATTTGATAAAATTAAGGTGAAAGAAACAAGTATCTTATTAACATATCAATTAAAAAATTCTTACACATAATATTTGAATATTCTATGAAAATACCCTTCAAATTAAGGGATTATTTGTTGTTAATCAATAGGTAGGATTATTGTAGGAAAATTATGAAAAGATTTGATTACTCTAGGTAATTTTTCCTAAAAAAATCTAATGTATTAACATTTTAACATATTACACCTAATTTTATATGTAATTTTATTTCAAAATGATATTAATGTTTTGATGTCAAGTATTTATACTATCTATGTGGTATTTATCTCAAAATAATATTATTTTGGATTTTTGTTTGACAAAATTAAGGTGAAAGAAACAAGTATCTTAATAACATATTAATTAAAAAAATATTACACATACTATTTTCAAAACCTAATTAGGCAACTATGACATAAATTATTTTAAAAAACACTTTTCAGATAAATGAATATTCAAATGAATTAGTTTTCATCAAAATGAATTAATGTGAAAAGTTCAATGCATACTTTATTATTTGTTTAGATAATAACTATTTATAATCATTTATCATTTTATAGTTCTACTATAATAAAATTAATTTATACTATATATAATTACACGTGTACTTAAATAAAAATTAATGATTGAAAACTAAAGCTTTGTGCATGAATCATAATCATAATATATCTATTAAAAAAAGATGTGAAAAGCTAAGTGTCAAATTTCTAGAGCACTTGCCATGTGTAATTTTTTTATTAGAGTATTTAAACTAACTAAATTAAATAGCTGACCAGTTTACATCAATTAAAGATTTGACAATCAATTAATATTTAACCTGTTAAATTTACTGGTGTAGTTATAGAAATTATTTTAACTAATTAAATACTCTAATCTATAAATTGACTATGAGAATAGAAACAATAAATTAAGAATCATTTAGCTGATATTAACAAATTTAAAATTATAAATTAGGAAACAAAATATTAATCATATATCTTTTAATAAATTACTATTAGAGAAATTTAAAAACAAAATAAAGTAAGAAATATTTAGATGATATTAAATAATTTATTAAGATTTAGACTGATTTAGTTATAGAAATTATTTCAACTAATCCTTGTACAATTTAATAAAAAAAAAAACTAAAAAATCACACATGTCATTCTTTTGAATCTATGCTAGACGAAAGAATTTTTTTGATTGATATTGGTTTAAGTGGCAAATAAAGTTAATCAACTTATTATTTATTTTACTCATCTACAAACTATTTAAATTTATTACACATATAAAAATATCATATCACCCTATTTCAATAATTATTATTTATTACTTTATCTTTACTATATAATATATTTATTATTACATGTTTCTGAAAATTATATTTATTTATATCTTTATACTAAGAATTCCGTACATAACAACTAATTAAAACCAAACTATGCTATTCGCGGATCGTGAAGTGCCATTGACTCATGTACTAATCCAACAGTTTGGTAAATGTTAATTATTAAGCGTTGGAAGTGCATTCAATAATGCTGACCCACATGTTTCTAAAATCCTCAAACCCAAAGATTATTCTCAATTTTGTTAGTACACAAAATCTTGGGTGACACATCTCCCTTGTGAATTTTATTAGGTCGATCTTTTTTTTTTTTACCAAATTTAAAATTTAAAAGGTGAATTTTAAGATTTAAAAGACTAATCTAAGTCTTTAAAATTAATTTGAAAGTTTTAGAACTTATATTTTTAAATAATAAAATTTAACAATTTTAAATAATTTTAAGATTTAAAAAACTAATTTAAAATTTAAAAATTCTAATTCCAACTCTTAAAAAAGCATTTAAAATCTTAAAATCTACCATCTAAGTTTTGAAATTAATACATCATAATAAAAAAACTTACTAGATATAGGCCAATCGCACCGCTTTCAGAGTTATTGTTGCTAATATCATCTATCAGTTGTTAATAGGGCGTTGAATTATATGTTTATTTTGAAATGAGATTTATAATTCTTTTGGTGGACTATATAGACACTCACATATAATTAAAGGAGTACAATATCCGAGACCGTCTCATCATGAGACTAATCAATATATATTATCAACTTATTTTTATAATTGATCACTTTAAAACTGCAAATGATTACTTTTAGATTGTATGTAATCTCTTTAAGACTTTAAAAGTGATAATTTTAAGATTGTAATTGATCACTTTAAGATTATAAGTGATCATTTTAATGTTATAAGCGATTATTATTATTATTATTATTTAATTGTATGTGATCTCTTAAGACCATGAAAGGTGATCACTTTAAAATTGTAAATAATTAATTTTAAAGTTATATGTAATGACTTTAAGACTATATACAGTAAAATTATAATTGTTCACTTCATTAAGATTGTAAATAATCACTTTAAAACTATAAGTGTGATTTGGTTAACCCAATAAAGATATTTTACACTTAAATTCATTTTGTTGCTTATATACATGAGTTGTTCCACATTGTATACCACTTTATAAACTTGAGAGTAATTACCAATATTTTTTTAATTTGAAACATCTTTTATTAGGCTTATGGTAAGTGAGTTACATTTTCACCTATTTAATTGAGTAGTCCAAATGCATTTTTCTAACATCATATCATAATATATTTTATTTTATTTTATTTTTGCATTACAATTTATTATACAAATAAATTCTAAAGCAAAAATATTTATAATGTGTACTAAATAAAAAAAAAAAGAGTAAACATATAGTCAAAATAAATACTCCATGTACGAAGATGAAGATATAGAAGTTACCTGAAATGATTAGTAGGAGCCAATTTAAGCACTTGCAACCCATGGCCAGCAACATCATCATCAGAATAGTAAAGCCCACGACCACTACTCATCTCCGTCAAGTGCCGCTTTCGAATGGCGGAAACAACCACTTGAGCCACGCTAGTAAACGGGCTTCCAACTGGCCGTTCCTTTCTATACGTTGAACTTCCAAGGATAAATATAGAAAGAGCTAAGCCGACAGCTAAAGTAGGGATGGCAAAACCGACGGTCCAACTTATATTGTCTTCCACATAAACAACTACTAGAACGGCAATTGTTGCACCAACAACAATTCCAAGGTACCACCAATTAAAAAATGAGCTCTTGGCTTTTCTTTGTTCTGGGGTGTTCTCGTCGAATTGATCAGCTGCAAAGGTTTGTACACATGGTTTATGGCCACCTTCTCCTAACGCAGTTATGTATAGGGCACTGAAAAATAAAGCAGTACGAGCATGTTGTGGGATTGTAGTAGTTGTTGATATTGTCAATAGCATCAAACCCTGTGTGTTCATCCATAAAAAGACATAATCAACTACGAAATGGTATCAGAGTAATTCAAAGTCGGAGAAAAAATATATAATAATTTTATTTTACGTTTATTTGAAAGTTTTGCACTTAAAAATAAGTAATAAGAAAAAAAAGTAATGTAAATGATTATTATTTAATAAATCTTAATTTGGTAGTATGTTGCGGTCAGATACCTTACAGACCACATATATATGAACATTAACATGCACATATTAGGATTTATATATAGAGGAGGTGGGAAAAACAACAAAGACTCGTGAATGATCCCAAGAGACTCATGAATGCAATATACTCCTTTGCTCCTTTTGAGTTTGTTTACTATATATTGCAAAAAGATAGATTATTTTTAATAGAAAATTCAAAAGCGAAGAAAAATTGACAAATTCTTTAAAGATTTTTGTGCAATTTCAAAAATTATAATATTTTTCTAACAACTTTATATCTCTAAACATTCAACATATACTTGTAACTTACTATTAAACCCCCTAATTTTTAGAAATTCTATACAGTTGAACATATTAAACATACTTCTCAGCAAATTCTATAAGATAGATGGAGTAACTTGTAGATTTTACACAAGTGGCAACAATGACATCTAGCAAGATCTTTTGTCGATTAGTGGATGAATAAGTGATACTATCAACATAGAGACTTTTTACTCTTTAAGTAAATTATGTGTAGATGTACACTTTAGCAAAACTTTAGATTCATGAAATTAAAACAATTTTAAAGTTCTCTCCGACCTTAGCTTTATCAAAGCTCCCCCGTTTGGAGGGTTTATGGGAAACAGCAATGAAATGCTTACTTTGAATTTTACAAAATTATTGTGTATCAATCTATGTGAGTGGCAAAAATTAAATAAACAATATGAAAAAAAAAATGTATTCATATCCCATATTCAGGGCTAGTCTAATAACGTGTAAGAAGGATCCGTACTCTAAACTCATCAAAAAAATTAAAAAAATAATGTTTTAATATTTAATAGTTAGGAGTCTATAGGCTATAATAGTATATTTAGTAATTAGAAGTTCATTAATATTTTGTTCTGAATCTCTCAAGACCCTACAGACCGTATTGCTAAGTTTAATGGGCAATGCAAGAGCTATTTTAGATCAGGTGGACCCAAAAAATATTTTTGATAAGACTTAATAATCAAAATAAATCCACTAACTAAATATTAGTTTTTTAAAAAATTTATAATATAAAAATTATTTTCATATTTTAATAATGGTAAGGTCATGAACCTACCATGTTCCTAGATAGGTATGCCTACGAGAGCCATACCAATCTAAAATACATAGTTATGGATCTATGTTTTAAAGTTGAGACTCCATGTAACACTCAAAATTATTTTACACTAGTCAAAAAACGTAGATTCAAACCCTTAATTATGAGAGAGTGAAGGAAAAACCGCCTTCAGAGTTCCAAATACCTTCATTTGGTATAAAATTCAAAGCCTTAAACCAGAAGATTGAATGTAGAATAACAAAATAAAAATATTTTTTAGTAAATATTTTGATGCCCTTCTTGCATAGACAATGACAATATTGTACCACGTGACTTTAAGCTTTCTTGCAATATTCTAAAAGTGGGACATATATTAGGGTATTAAAGTAAAAGAACAGATTTTTATTTGTAAAAAACCACATTTTTAAAAGTTATTAGTTAAAAGAAAATTTAAAACATTTTTATCAACACATTCTATAAGTCATAATGTTATTAGTCTTTATTTTTATATTTTATTGTTGTTTTGCTTTTTTTTTTTTTAAATTTTTGTTGAGTTAATTGACTTTTTGATCGCATCCTTATTTAGAATTATAATTACCTTTTTTTATTTCTTTTTAGACCATAATCTTAAAACATGATAATGACGATCAATAAGAATTTAGGATACAAAATAAATATAAAAGAAATCGACAATAATAGTAATATTGTTTCAAATCCACCAATATCACGATATGGATCAACTTTCTACTTTTAAGGTTGAATATGAATTAACCGTTAAAATAAACACCAGAGTAAAGACAAATTGCATCCTTTTAAAACCATTTTACTTCAAGCAAACTTTTTTTGGGGTGTGTGTAAAATCAGCTTGTTAGTGATATGAAATGATTAAAGTCAATACGCATCATTATAGAATAAGATTATAGCTTGATTAGTGTAGGGTATTAGTTGTATAATGTTTTTCCTATTTTGAATATTTTATCTTAAAAAAGAGAGAAATTTAATTAATATTTTTTATATATATTTAAAAGATAAAATATATTCATGTGAGATCTCATTAGATTCATTTTAATATATACCTTTTTATTATGTATTTTTCATAATTTTTTATTATATATATTTAGAAATATTGAGATTTGAAATTTACATTAAAAATTATACAAAAGTAAATATGAAGAACAAAAATAAATAAAAAGAGTAATACTTAAGTAAATCAAACTTAATTAGATTATGGCTAATTAATGACAAATTAAAGAATTTTGAATCTATTCATGGTTAATAAATGACCCACTTAAATACAGCTAATAATAATGTATTCCAATACAAAAACAGTACTACTAAAGTATAAATAAACAACTTCAAATTTGAGAAATTTCCAACATAATAATTTAATGGTTGAGGTTAAGGGTTTTCTTTCACCATTTATCTGTAAAAATTTCCTAATCTACCTATGGATTCAAAAACTTATATAATTTTTTTTAACTCTATTTCAATTTTAAATATCTCTAGTTGTGTTGTAGAAAATAATATTTAAGTTTAAAGAAAAACTTAATTCACTTATTTTGACATATAAATTAAGAATAAAATGTAGATTTAAAATAATCGATAAATATGATAAATTTGTTACGATAGTCGACTACACATAAATCCGATGATATTTCATCCTAAAACCAATTGGCAATAAGACGGGTAATCCATCAAACTCATATGTTAAATAATCTCCCTCTAATTGTTTAGTGTTTGATCACATGTGAGTTATTTTTCCAATAAAATGATTAAAAAAAATCAAATGCGATCATAAATTTGAGTGGGAAATTGTATATATAATTTAAGTAATGATTCATTTAAGAATGGGATGAGAAAAAAATGAGGTGTAAACAAGTTGAGAGTCCAAACAAAGACTACAGTTGGAGAGTAGTGATAATACATGTGAAATTTGATAATTATTAGTAAATAAAGAAAAAAAAGAGAAAAAGGAAAAGAAAAACAAACCATGAGAAAAACGGAAGAAGAAATGAGAGTAGTGTTGAAACGACCAAGAAAAGAATCAGCAAAGAAAGCACCAATAAAAAGGGCAAGTGAAGAAACACCATTCCATGAATTCACATTCTTAGCGGCTGTCGCTACCGGCTCTTCCATCACTTTTGTTAGGTACATCATCATATTTCCTGCTATCCCATAATATGCAAATCTCTCTGCCATTTCCACAACTACAAAACAATATAAATTAATCAAAATTAAAACAATTATTCAGTTGGACATCTTGTACATGTTTAAAATCTAATATGTAAACATATTAAGATATAGGAGGCGTGATATAACTTATAAATTACTTATTTGATTATCACGTTGTTTTAATGATAAATTTAAAAACTTATATACGACAGTCACATAAGAGAGAGTTGGCTGCATGAGTAGTATCATATAAAGTATTTATGTTAGTCAATATTTTTTTAATTTTTAAATTTTTCAATATAGGATTATACGAGTTATTTTCCAAACATATTATAATTATTAATTAAACTTTTAGTTGAATTGACTTTTTAACGTACTAATAGAGCAGCTAATGTGAAAGGAAATCATAAGTTGGAATCTCATTTATAATTTCTAGGTAATGTATGTTTTAATTGAGTGGATTTCTTAGCAATTTAAATTATAAAATAAGAAAATTAATCAAAATTATGAAAATTTTTGCTATCAAAGAAAAAGAAGAAATGATGAGGTAAAGGGCTTACAAATGATGAAGATGGCAGATTTCCATCCTCCTTTGGGAGGGCTAAGTTGATGATTTTCCATGGATGTTAAAGAAAAGTTAAGAGAAATTCAAGTAGAAGTGATGAGTAGTGAAGTTCAGACACGTAAATATAGAAAGAATGGAATTATAAATATTATTAGGTATGCAGCTCCAAAAATAGCCAAGAGTGGGAATTAAGAGAAAGGAGGTGGGGAGCGAGTGGCAATTGCTCTGTTTTGGTTGCGTATCAACTATCTTAAATAGAGAAGGGGAAGAATCGGCCCTCTTTCACTTCGCATAGGTATTGACTTTTCTAGATAAGATTATGAAATTAAATTTTGGATTAAATTGATTTTTTGACATGATATTAAAAACCAGCGTAATAAAAGATCATAAATTTGAATTTCAATCACCTTTTATATAAATTGAAATATGTAGTGTCATGTATCAACTATCTTAAATAGAGGAAGGGCAAATCACATTTTGTTTTATATAAAGTAAGTATCATATTTTCTGGACAAGATTTTAAAATCAAATTTCGCCTAGGTTTTTTTTAGAAATTTTAACATATTATGATCCTTAACCTTTAGCTTAACCTTTAGTTGAATTGTTTTTTTTGATATGAAATTAAAAGTCAATATGACAAGAGGCCAAAAATTTAAATATCAATTATTTTTCATTTAAATATTATATAATTTCAACTGGACTTTTTATTAAATTGGTTCTTTTCCTCCACTTACTAGATATTATAGAGGTTCTTTGGATTTTTAAGAGGAGTAATATATGAAAAATAAATCAAAAAAATAGTGGATTTTGATGGAAAGGTATCACCGCCTCAACGGATTAATATTGTTGGACTTCTTTACTTGATAGGATTCATTTAGTGAATACGATTGCTTACTTTGGCTCCTTCCCATGACTAAATATTTAGCTTTGCTTTGTTTGATAAAACTAATACTTGCTATTTTTGTCGCATTATTATGGTTTATGTTAGAATGTAATGGCGGGTAAAATTGAATATCGAATTTTAATTGATTAGAAAAATTAAATATTATCGATTTAATTTTAGTATGAATATTATAGGTTTTTGAAAAATTTTAATATTTAAATATTTAGATTGAATATTCGAATTATTTAACAAATCACCTACAACAATCCAAAATTATTTGCTTGAAAAAGATCTAACTTGTTTGATTGTTGCTTGAAAATTGATAAATGAATTACAATTGCTATAGTTGTATTCTACGTGATCACATAATCTTGTCTAATTATAAGTATAATCCTTTAAAGTTTTCGATAAAAAAAATATAAATAATGATATCATTATTATAATCGCAAATTGTAAATCTTAGAAAAGAAAAGGGAATCGACCCTTGTTTTAGTTGAATAAAATGTCACTTTTTAAAGAATATATATATGTGTGTTTGATTTTTATTGCTCTTTTTCATTCTCTTAGTTTGCCCCCTACTTAAAAAAAATAGGTCAATGTTAGAAAAGAAAAAAAAATAATGTATAATTAAATAACTTGATGTTGATACAAAAATCTCGAAGAAAATTTGAGCTCCATTCATTTTTTATGGAAATCAAAAATCAATTCAACAATGTTTTTCTTTTATTTTAGGGATGAAAAATTCTCACAAGTTAAGTGAACGAAAATCGAACAGAGCCTAAATTTTTGTTTTTAATGATAATCAAAAATCAAATCTCAAATGCTTTTCTTTATTATAAAGATAAAAAAATTTCCAATTTAGAAGTGCGAAATTCGAAAAGAGGTCAAATTGTTGTCGCCAATGACAAACATAATGTGAGATTTTTTATACTAAAAATCATAATTTTTAATAGATATAGATATATTTCTTCCTTTTTTCGAGCATAAATGATTGAGAAGAATCTTATAATAATTGCGGCTATTTTGAGTTTTTAACGTTGGAGTTTATTTTAAGGTACTTACGAGTTACTTAAACCGCAAAATCTAGTATAAGTAATGACATACACATCATGACTTGGCAGACATCCACATGGCAGGGCATCATTATATTCTATTTATCACTTGCATGTGTCAAACTAATATGGGTTACATATTTGAATCTAATAATTTTTTTACAAAAAGCTATCTCTCCTCCTTAAGTTTTAAGCGTTTTTATTTTCTTTCGTCATTTAATTCTTTTCCATTTTCTGCCTTCCACATGTTCTACTTTCATCATCTCTCTCCTCTTCTATCTATAACCAATCACTTCATTCTTCTTAAAAAAACTAGTTTATTTTTCAAAATTGTTATTATGACCATTAAATTTTTAGATAAAGTATAAAAATTTTACCTTTTCAGTAACAACCTGTCTTCCTTATTGACTAAGTAAGTTAAGCCATCATGGGATTTACTTACCCAAAGGAAATTAAATCTCAAACTTAACTCATAAAAGGGGGTCTCAAGTCTAAAACAAAACTATAGTAACTAATCTCAAGTCAAAAATATATACCAAAGTCCAAAATCCTAATAAGAAACTATCTAGGTCCAAATGGATCAGCATAACCTAAACTAATACATAGTATCACTGGAGCCTTCATGGCCTCTAAAACAACTAAACAAACTCAAACCAATGATCCTCTAAATGTGCTTTAATCACCTCAGTTTTCTTTTTCATCCCGATTATACCGATATGCGGGCGATCCAAAAGATAGGAAGCAATAGGGGTCTGACTAAACTAAATGAGGAGAAGTAATCCAAAATGAAACATAAAGTTAAGAAAAGAAAATCCAAAGAGATATAGTTTGAAAACACAAGAGACTTAAAACAAACGTCAGACCTAAATCTTCGTGTGCACTAGTAATCTAGTTAGATAAGAAGTCTATAACTCTAAGGCTATGTCTATCTTTCGAGCAATGCTAGTCAAAATTTTCAATGATAACCCGTCCTCAAAACAAAAAGTAGAGGACAAAGAATCCCTCTACTCCATTATCAATGTCTATCCCCCAATCATGATTCATTTACTTATATGACATATCACAACATATTAATCAACAGTATTAACAAACTTCATTTCAATAACTTTTTAATTTCAAAAGAGCTTTAATAAAGATAATTTTCAAGAATGTAATATAGCCAGACTCTTTTTTAAAGGACTGAAACTACTCCCCAACAACGTTGCTTCAAGGAGTAAAGTCTGGTGAGCAACTATCATCTTGAAGGGCTTCTCGACGAAGTCGTCTCCTGAATTATATGAGCTCAATCTATGACTTATTACACATCCTCCAAAGACTGTAACTCAACTAAGATCTTAATCTTGAAATCCAACATTTAATGCCATAAGGTTGCTTCTAACAAAGAATCCAAAGTTACCAAAGACTTGAAAAGCTTACAATGTCAATATTACACTACTTATATAATTAATCTTAAAACAACTAAACATGAGTATTTTAAGTACTAAATTGGATTTTGTAATTAAATTAATTGGACTATTTAGCCTAATTAAGAAAGGGAAAATTATTATAGATAATCCTCTAAAAATAAACCACCCTATCCACTCAAAATAAACCAACCTATCTGTAACACCCCTGAATTTCCGACCCCTTGTTCGAAACCAAAACCGTAAAGGACGGGAGGAAATTCGGGTGTTACATAAAAGAAAAGGAAAAGAATTTATATCAATTAAGATCACGAACTCATATATGACTAAAGTAATGCATCATGTACATATATAACAACGGTACTAATGGTACTAATAGGGTAATAATAACAGTGATGATCAACAAAGATGACATTTTATGTATACATAAAAAAAATGCAAGATAAAAAATAACTGATGAACACACCTACATCACCACAATTTCAAATATCAATAGCTAAGCAGTCATGTACATACAGTTTCATAAAGTTGTGATACCAACACTAATTTCACAATATCCAATCTACATTATAAAATTTCCATCACAACACTACCTCTAACTAACTATAAGACCGTTATTGCAACAATATGACTGTTACATTAACAATCCTAACACTATACTAAAGTACAACAACACAAAGCTAACAAAATAACACAACACTTGAAATTATGCATTACAATTATTCCTTCGCAAACAAGTGATGAGATTCAATAACCCTTTGACCTAAGATGCGAAACTTAGAACTAACAACTATAACATAATCGTTTGTATTAAAACACGTCAGAATTTCAAAACTCTTTTCATCAAATGCTTATTACGATCCAATGATTTAGTAACATCAAATTAAAACTCTTCTTAACACAAGTGCTAATACTATTTAACTCTATTTATCGCATAATAATGATTTTGTATAATAATCGTTTAAGACATAATCCATTATCTCAATTCATCCCTCAAATTATAACTATTCGCATACTCATTGTTGTTTTTTCAATGTTAAGATTTTAAAACACCTCTTGACTTTTATTAGGACCACATTATTTTTAGTAACTCTCTAATTTAATTTACCACGTATCACATCAATCATTATTAAAACAATATCCTATGTAAAGTCAGCTTCATTTGGAATCTCATCTAAGTCTTATCATTTCAATACACTAGCAGGGCTATTAAATTGGTGATCAATGAGATACTCTAAAATACTTAAAACATTTAACTGTATCTTATGTGCACAAAGACGCTCATTCCACCTCATCATCAGATTATTTTATCCTTATGTCTTGTAACTGCCCAGAAGGCCATGAGAAAACAAATTATAATATCAATGATTCCTTTTTAATTTCAAATATCATTCTATCTAGCTAACGCTTTAAAACCGTCACGATTCTTCTTCACATTATCATCCGATTAAAACATTCATCACTCCATATAAGCATTTAATAACACAAAATTATCAGTCTTAACTCAATAGTGCTCCCTCGAATCAATCCTTAGGCCCTTAATATGCAAATTTGTTTATGATGATTATTCTTTAACTATCCACTTTAATATAAAGTTACCGACTTATATATGAATGATATATCATGTCTCAACAAAATACAAAACTCAAAGGACTTGTGAATAATATTTTCTCCTTTGATACTCAAACTCATGTGTCTTTATGAAGGAAAAAAAAAATCACCCATATTTTATCCAAAGAACCACTTCAACTTTTTTTTTTTATTTTTTTTATTTTTTTTTTTAACAACAAATAGTGATTTAAAGGTCGTTATCACTCGACAAACATGAAATACTATACTCATTATGATGAGAGTTAGATGCTTATAAAAATCAAAATCAATGACAGGGGACACTTATAGTATATAATTCATCAAAATATATATAAAGTGATTAGCTCATGCTAGTAGGTTGACTATAGTTTTTACTCTCAACTGATTCTTAAGGTCTCACTACAAGCATAAGATGTTGGGCTTAGAACTAACAAATATATATATTACATTAACCAATTTAAAGCATCAGTCTCAATCACCGTATGAGATTGAAAACGTTTATTGGTAGACACGATTATGCCACACTTAAAATCAACACCAATGTTACTATAGCTAATTACAAAGGTGATTCTAGTAAGAATTATAACTTCAAATGAATATATTAAGGTGATTCTAGTTTGAACAACAATACGAATGTGATAATTTGGTTCAACTAATATAGCATTATCTTTAAACACTTAGAGATGTTGAAAACAGTCTCTTAACTTCAACTCATCATTATATAAAGAATATATCAATAATACTCTTATAGATCATGGCTTGAAATTGGGGGTTGAATTCTCAAACTATAAACTCTTAACGTGCTCTCGAACTTCTCCTTAATATTTAGGTTTTAACGCATCTGTACTTTAGCTATGACCGCACTATTATCATCAACTTGTGATTAAAACTTTATTTACAAGGTATCGCAGACAAGACCCCTTTTCTTTCATTTACAATAGATCGAATTCTTATTACACTTCAGCTCTTGTCCTTATTCTGGTTCAAACTACTTATGATCATACTTGCACAATTAGTAACCATATTCAAGAGAATTATGATCACCACCTTCTATGTTATGATGAACGAATGCACTTGACAAATGAAATGCTCAAGCAGGTAAATAAACAGTGGGTTCATGTATAGAATCAATATCAAAACTCGTAAGCTTTATGAAAACAATTAACATGAACAAATATTCAGACATATAAGACTAAATTTCATATCATCATAACAAGCAAGAGAAAGTTCTCGATGCAACCAACTTCTCTAGAATTTCATCATTCATACTTCATATCTCCATAATGGCTACTTATAATACAACTCATGAGTTGAACCAAATACTCAAAAATTTCATTATTTCTTGATAATACATAATTCAAATCTACTGATTTGTTAAATCATATCATCATCCAAACCACCATCAGGACTTTTAATTATAATAATAACACACATGAGAATGAGTCTCGTAACAAGCTAAACAAACTATATATTTATCTATGCACGTGCAATGATAATCATTATGCATGAATATGTAATATGCACGTATCCCATATCTACCCAAACTCTCACGAATAACTTCTAACTTCAAGCAATTTCTCAACGAATTTGAGAACATAAAGCGTCGAAAATAAGGACCACTGGCTCTGGTAATCACCTATGTTACGCTATCGTTTAGTTTTTAATGAACCAACCTCATGTATTTAGTTGCTCAGAACATAACTTGTCGGTACATAACCGATTACTATAGGTAATGTTTGTACAGGTTACTATAGATTATGTTTCTTTATTTTATTCGATTTTTCACATTTAAAAGACATTCATCACCATTGTTAACTATTTCAAAAGCTTTCTTGCCTCTTGCCATTTTCAATCCTCCATCTTCAATTTGGACCAACATTCATAGTCTTACAATTTCCACGTATGTAATTTAAAGATAACTCAACTCCTTTTCTTTTGAAAACACCATCATACCACCATTTTAATGTAAAACCATCAAATGCAAGGATCTAAAAGCAATCAATTGAACATGAATTTAGAAAAGAAAAAACATAAAAAGTAAAATCAGTTAAATGTGAAAGATAATGAACACCTACGAAAATAATGAAAACAAAAACTTGGTGTAAAGGAATATTTACCATTTTCGTTAACGAATGAATTTCTTGCAGAATTAGGTAGTTGATTATGACTTTCTTCTCTTCAATTTGTTGTTAATCAAGTATAGGCATTAATTTTCAATTAAAGGCCGGAGAAAGTAAATTGAGTTAACTTTTACTAAAATTACCTACATAATCGGTTTGTAGGTCACAAGGGTATATTCTGAGCAATTAAATAAATGAGGTTGGTTTATTTAAAAATAAACAATAAATTGATTTATCTCAGATCGTGAATAAGTTGATTTATTTATAATAATTTTCCTATTAACAAATATCTCACAGTAAGACCGTCCAAAATAAGAGTAATTTATCTAATTTTGGTCATTAGCTATAACATGGAGTAATATTCCAAATTTTCCCTTAAGACGGTTATTAACTAAATAGTCTATCTAAATCAATAAAAATAGTCACTTTTATACTTAAAATATTCGCTTTTAATTATTTGGTCCGATATCAAAATTGACACAATCTAAATTAATTATAACACTCAGTTTTTCGAATTTAGGATTCTTAACTCGGGATGCACATTCCACATGACTCCCAGCAAAACTTTCTTCCAAACATTTGAATGTGTTGACGGGGAAATGTGACCATGGGGAACAACACAACATGTAAGGCAGTTGGAGTTGGGAGTGTGAAAATGAGAATGTTTAATGGAATGGTGAGAACCTTGACCGATGTGAGGTATGTTCCGGGTTTGAAAAAGAATCTCATATCTTTGGGTACACTTGATAAGATCGAGTGTAGAATCACTTTTGAAGGTGGAGTTATGAAGGTCGGTAAACGATCACTTGTGGTGATGAAGGGGAAGATGAATGGGACTTTGTATGCTCTTGAAGGTTCAACTATCTCCGGCTCGGCGAATATTTCCACAAACACAATGTCCGATTATGAAACAAAACTTTGGCACTTGAGACTTGGTCACATGGAAGAAATAGGGCGTCCTCAACAAAATGGTGTTGCGGAGAGGATGAACAAAACATTGTTGGAAAGGGCTCGGTGTATGCTAAACCAAGCCAAATTGGGGAAGCAATTTTGGGCCGAAGCGGTGGCTACGACATGCTACTTTATCAATCACTCACCTCATACAGCCTTGAAATTCAAATCACCACAAGAAGTGTGGTACAACACTTCGGTAAATTATTCTAGTCTTAGAGTCTTTGGTTGTCCGGCTAATATTCATGTAAATGATGAAAAGTTATAACCTAGGGCTAGAAAATACATTTTTTTGGGATATGGAGTAGGTGTAAACGGGTAAAGGGTGTGGTGTAATGAGTCTAAAATAATAATTACTTCTAGAGATGTTGTATTTGATGAAAATAGCTTGTTAGTATCAAGTATAGAATAATCCATTGATAATTTTGTAAATGATCCTATTGTTGCACAAGAGCAGGTTCAACCTCCCAATATTGATGTAGATGAAAATGATGATGATGTTCAATAAAAATTTCCTCCTTTGTCCACAACAAGGCAAAAGAGGAAGATCGTAGCTCCAAGGAGGTACATTGAAGAGTGTGATTATGTTGCATATGCTCTCAACATTGCTAGTGAAGTCGAAGGGTTGCATGAACCAAGTACGTACAAGGAGACTATGGCCTCAAATGACTCAAGAAAATGGTTGATAGCCATGAAGCAAAAGATGGGATCACTTGCAAAGAACGAAACTTGGGCTATCGTTGAAGCACCAAAGAAAAAGAAGATTATTGGTTGCAAGTGGATATTCAAGAGGAAGGAGGGTCCTTCTAGTGATGTTCCTCCCATCTACAAAGCAAGGGTAGTAGCAAAGGGATACTCTCAAATTGAGGGTTTCGATTTTCATGAGGCATTTTCACCGGTCGTGAAGCTCTCTTCTATAAGGGCACTACTAGCTTTGGTGGCGATGGAGGATTAGAAGTTGCATCAATTGGATGTGAAAACGATGTTTCTTCATGGTGAGCTTGAAGAGGAAAGTTTTATGAAGCAACTGGATGGTTTTGAGGTCGCCAGTAAGGAAGGTCATGTGTGTAGATTGAAACGATCATCGTATGGGTTGAAGCAATCGCCAAGGCAATGGTACAAGATGTTTTATTCTTTCATGATTTCACATAATTTTGTTAGAAGTTCTTATGATAGTTGTGTTTATCTTAAGAAACTTGAACATGGTTCTTTGTTATATTTGCTCTTATATGTTGATGATATGCTAGTAGCATGTAATTCTTTGTTTGAGGTGGAGAACTTGAAAGAGTTGCTTTCAAGTGAATTTGATATGAAGGATTTTGGTAAAGCTAAGAAGATTCTTGGAATGGAGATTTTGAGAGACCGGGCTAAGGGTGTCTTATACCTTAGTCAAAGGAAATATATTGAGAAAGTTGTGCAACGCTTCTCCATGGATGATGCTAAAGGTGTGTCTACTCCTCTTGCCTCTCATTTCAAATTGTCTAAGAGATTATGTCCACAAACAAAGGTGAAAGAAGAGCAAATGGTAAGAATTCCGTACAATAGTGCTGTTGGTAGTGTGAAGTATGCCCGACATAGCTCATTCGGTGAGTTTGGTAAGTAGATATATGTCTAATCCGGGAAAAGGACATTGGGAGGCACTAAAGTGGTTATTGAGGTATTTGAAATGCAATTCTAACGTTTGTCTCATGTATGGGAAGGATTAAAGTGAGCTAACCGGGTTTGTGACTCGGACTATGGAGGTGATCTTGATGCTAGAAAATCCAGAAGTGGATTTGTGTTCACATTGGGTGGTTCGACGGTAAGTTGGCAATCATCATTACAAGATGGGGTCGCTCTTTCAACAACCGAAGCGGAATACATAGTCGTTGCGGAGTCATTCAAAGAAGCAAAGTGGCTCAAAGGTCTAGTTGGTGAGATGTGCAATAATGTGTGTTCGATAAGTGTGCATTATGATAGTAAAAGTGTGCAATTCACTTGGCTCGAAATCAAAATACATTTCATAGAAGGTCCAAACACATTAATATCAAATATAATTTCATCCGGGATGAAGTTGAGTACAAAAGGGTGATTTTAAAGAAAATTGATACTAAAGATAACCCGGCCGACATGATGACAAAGTCATTGCCTACAACCAAGTTTGATTTGTGTGTTGACTTGGTTGGTTTAGCTCCTTGCTTGAAGTGATGCCCTTTGGGGCATATAAGGTGTGTATGTTGTTTTACTCTTGTTTATATTCTTGTAAGATGAAGTGGATTGATGAATGCTTTGACTTGGATGAACTCTAGTCAAGGTAGAGATTGTTATGAATGGTGTGTTGTAGTGCACTAATGAAGTCTATGCATTCATATGGTTGCATAGAGATGTGGATCCTATGTAAAATTTATGATGGGTGATTAAGTTTGTAACTTAATGTGTGTGATTGAATGTGGTGTTTAAGTGTGGTTTAATTCTATGAAGTTATGAAGGAATTAAGTAGTGGCTTAAACATGGTTGTTAATGAGATGATGAATGATGAATTAAATGGTTTGAAGCATCAGTTTTTTAGCTACTGCATTAAAGTGCTCGAACAAGGCAAGAGAAGAATCTCAAGTGCCTTGAACGAGCACATGGTTCAGAGGAAGACAAAAAGTTCTGATCAATAACACTCAAACGAGCAATTGAAGGCTCGAACGAGCACATTACAGGCAGCAACACAGTGTGTCTTTGATTTTCATGCTCGAAAGAGTACATTGAGGGCTCGAACGAGCAATCCCCAGCCAGGTTGCATGGGATCCGTTCCTGTGACTCTTCAAGATCATAAAGCTGTTATAATTCGTATTTATTATCAGTCATTATGTGTAATACTCATTTACTGTAGATTAGCTCTATAAATAGTGCGTTCATTTGTTCATCCAAATATCATCAAACACAAATTCCAAGCCTAAACACATAACCTTTATTTTATCTCTTACTCAATTGTAATACTTCATTTGTAAGAGTTTTTTACTTCATTGAAATAGTATAAACAAGCAATTACATACCACGAAGGATGTAGCCATCATTGGGTGAATCTTCTTAAATTATTATGTCATTTTTGCAGTTTTATTTTCTGTCAAACATTTATTAATTCATTGAAATCGTTATCGTTCATCCAAGTACTTCGAATCATTTCGATCTTAGCTCATAGTTCTAACTCTCATATTTATAATAGTCGCTTTTAATTGTTTGGTCCGATATCAAAATTGACACAATCTAATTATAATACTCATTTTTTATAATTTAGGCTTGTCTGTTGGACTTGTCTCACCGTAAAAACGCTACATCCATAGTTCTATAGAGTCAACGTGCAACACAACGACCTGGAAAGCGTGGGCGACGAACAGAGATACACACACTATCCCTGCAGGGAACTATGATGAGCAAAACTCTCCTCCTTTCATCTTTACTGGTCTTCATTCTCTCCATTTTTCTTCTTCCTTTTCTCAGTTAATGCTCCTTCTCCAATCTTTCTTTCGAAATTGTACAATTACTCATATTTGCTAGAATTATTATGTTAATCGTTGTTTATTTTTGCAGGGTTATCAAATACTTCTATGGAAGCAGATTTTGCAGACTTATTAGTCACAAATGCCTTCATTTACACTAGCGACCCTTCTCTTCCTTTTGCTGATTCCATGGCCGTTAAAAATGGCCGCATTTTGCGTCTTGGCAATTACTCCTCTTTTAAGGTTTCTCTTCTTTTTCTGCCTTTTTTTCCTTTCAATTTCTGGGTTGTTATTGCAGATATTTTAATAAGTGGGCATTAATCCATGTTCGCAAACATGAATCTAATCAGAACTTTTGGCTTCAAATTTCGACCAAATGAATGGTTTTTCTTTTGATTCCAATTAGTTATGCAGTGAAAAATGAATTCTTAATGCTTGTTACTATGTTTATTGCCGATCCTATACTGTTTGGATTGAGAGCTCGTTTGATTGACACAAATTGTGTATTTCAAACGAAATTTCTAATTTCTTTGAAGTTACTTCCTTGGTCAAATTTATAGGAAATGTTATTTCTTGTTTGGTTGAGCAATAGAATTTACAATTGGTATAGAAATTTGGAGTTAGTGAATACCCTTGGTAGTTAAATTCATACACTTTGTATTCCGTTTCCCTATAGTCGTCTAAATACTGTCAACCAAACAACTACATTTATAAGCAATTGCTAGGAAATAGAAATTCTAAGGGAACTAGTAGACAACCAATCGACCTGTAAGCTTTGGCATTATTATCGTGTTATTACTGTGTTTAACTAGCAACAAAAGATTGTGGGAATCAAAACAGAAAGAATCTTCTATGGTTTTATTAATTTCCTGTACAACAGACTTATAGTTACTAACATGCTTTATTTGGTTTTGTTTGTTATAGGATTTAAAAGGAAGTAAAACAAAAAAATTGAATCTTGATGGAAAAATTGTAGTTCCTGGATTTATAGATTCCCACTTGCACTTGCTTTATGGAGGATTACAGGTTTGTCTAACCAGTGGACATCTTTTTGCCAATTTTGCTTTTATATTTGTATAATTCAGCTTTGTGGTGACAAAAGAACCTTTTTGTTAGTATAATGGTAAAGTTGCGTACATTTGAATCTACCCACTTAAGCGATACATTGTGGTAATGAAATGTTGTTTATTGTTCAAGTGACTGATATTCCATCTTTTTATTTAATATAACGGTAGAAAAATTCTCTTGAATATTTTTGTGTTGGAACAACTTTAAGGAACAAAGAGAGTACATGTTATTGTTTGTCTTTAAGTAATATAATGGAATGTTGATGCATCCAATCTATTACAAATTCCTTCTAACCCAAGCCAAAAATTGCTATATAGTGCTTTTGTAGTCATTCTATATAATTTGTGGACGTATTAATTAAGATGTGATGTGAGAATAAAACATTTTAACTAGGATAAGAAATATTTTCATACCACTATCATCATATAATTATGTCCAAATTTGAATAGTATGGTTAGGGAACTAGCATTGAAAGTTACACGATTTGATTATGAAACTCAAATGTGGTTAAGTACTTTGAATTGGAGAAAACTATCCATTACACATTTGTTGCTAGTATTGAAAACTACAAGTTTAGATCCCAAAATTATTCATGTATAGCTGTGAAGGAGCAAGTTATTTGCAAGACATTTGTGGAAGGTTACCATACACCAACCAATTATTATTTAAATTAATTGTTTTAATTTCCATGTTGATGCACTATCTTGTACTCTATAGTAAGGGTTTACTTGTTGAATATCTATATGTCTAATTATTGGAAGGAGCTACCTAATAGTTATTAAAATTGTTCCCTTGGGTTGCATTGGCTAGGGGGTAGGATTTAGTTTCCAAATTTCTTACCTTAACATAATAAAATCCATCCTAGGCTCTAGAACAATATTTTTGGCATCAAATGCAAAGGTTTAACGGTTTTTCCATGGATTATGTATTCCTGAAAGATTTTACATTATCTTGGGAGCTAATTTGGCGAAGGGGGGTCGTATTGGTTTTCTTTTAAGCAATGACATATGCGTAAGTCTTTTTTAGTTTTATCAAAAATTAAAATAACGAATGTTTAAAACAAGCACAGTCATGTTTGAATTCGATTGTTTTAGGCATGATTTCCAATGTCTTTGGCTTGTATTTCATTTATGGATGATATTGTTGTCTGGTGTGTTATTTTCATGTTACAAATTCCAAGAACACATTTCTTTATTGTTTTTTTGTAGTATAATTATCCATCCTCTTAGATATCTATTTTCTTATGCTAAGCAGATGATGCAAGTGGAACTCCATGGTGTTAATACAACAGAGGAGTTTAAAATGAAGATTAAACAAGCAGTCGAAAGTAAATTAATTTTAAGAACCTAGCTATATGATATCATGAAGCTGAAAAATATATGTATCTTATGATTTCATTTTGTGTTTGGTACCCCATGCATTTTAAAGTGCATTTGAATTGACATATGGAACTGTAGATTTGTAGAACATAACTTAAATTTACTTTCGGAGGATTAGTGAATCACATGCAAAAAAGGGACACTAAATGATTATGATGATTCTAGTGGATTGAAGGGAGTGTTATTGGTGTGAAGAAAACCAAACATATAATTGTGGGTGTTAGAATAAAAAAAAGGTGTTTGTCTACTAAAGGTAATTTATGTAGCACTAGGACGTACAGGGTCGGGGTGATACACGTTATAAACATGATATAGGTTTAGGCTTAGGTTCAAGTGAATATATGGTGTTAGGATTATGGTTTTGGACAATTTAGGGTTAGAGGTTTGAGAAAGATGAGGATTTTTTTTTTACACTTAGAATTTTTGAAATGTCTAACGGGAGGTAGGGTTTTGATAATTAGGATTTCAATCATTAAGCTTTGGTTAATTAGGGTTGGTGAATGGTTTAGGGTTCGTAGAGGTGGATGATTTTGTGGTATTGTGGAAGGCTTTTGTGTTTAGATGTTTTGGGATGGAATTTTGTGGGAAAATAATTTATAGATTGGTAAGTACCGCTGACTAGCTTTGATACATAAACATTACAAAGTAAGAATATCATCTAAAATTTCCAAGAACACAATCAACTTGCTTAAGAGGCTGACAAGGATAGCCAACTTTCTCACTTCGAGTCATGAAAGTGTAATAGATACCAAACCAGAAGGAAAGCTCTCAAGAATTTGATCCTTTACTTTACTGTCTATGATATTCGAATGATGGGGTATTAATTATACCGGTTCTGATCTATTTTTCTAAAAGAAGAGCATGTATAAATAAAAAAGATATTAGCTTACTATGACTAGGTCTAAAACCTGGAAGATAGGAAATTCAACTAGGGTTTTAAGATGGGGATGACCAAATCACTTCAATCACTTTTCCAAGTTCCAATGGTCTCAAAATAGGCTAACATTGTTTAAAACTCTATATTTTGGTGTTTATGTCAATCCATCAAAAGATATTTTTATCCTAACACGCCTAAGGGTATGATTAATTGCATGAAAATTATATCTTCTCATAGATCTATCTTCTTTTGTTCTTCTCATAGATCTATCTTCTTTTGTTCAAGACTCTATTTTTCTCAACATCTTAACTTGTTAAACAAATTAGACTTATCTTTAGTTTTTTTTTTGCTCGTTACTTCATACCTGAGCTTCAAATCTATTACTTTCGGACCCTTAGTCATGGTTTAGGCTCCTTCACCAATATTTGGACAATCTTGGACCACTACTCATTACAACCCCAAGCTCAAGCAAAGTTCAACTCGAAAATACTGGAATGAAAAGATCTAGATTCCTAATTAATTGAAAACTCAACATACTAGATTGAAATAACACTATTTTACCATGTCGGTGTGAGCTTGGACATGAAAAGCTTCTCAAGTACTTATAGCCACCTAATTAATCATATTAGGATTCTTAGACATGTTCGATTGTTTAGGATCGCTATTAAAAATATCTTATCCATACCAAAGAGAACTAGCACACTTCTTTGTTAACAATAACCATAAAAACATAACTTATTTATGGGAAGGTGCATAGTAAAAAATATAAGGCCACATTGTATCATTTTAGTTGAGTCGTAAAGGTATTCAAATCTACTAAAACAAAGCTATCTGCATCGTAAAGGTGTAACATAACAATGTTTTAAGGCTTGTTACCGCATAACTTAGACTATTAGCGCAATTGTGACCAAAATCAAAATTTTTTATTTTGTATAGGTGGTGGCCCATTGAGGGAGAATTTGGGCATGCGATTGAGACTATTTTATTGTAGATTATCCACCTTTTGTGACTTTCTCCATGTAGCGCCAAAGTATGCTATCATACAAAGTATGATCCTATGCCTGCGCAATACATAATCAAGTATAGGTGTGCAACATGATTAGTAGCAAACTCATGTTGATTTTACTTATGAACTCATTTTCTTTAGCTTTATATGCTTATTATAGACATTTTCGCAACATCATTCTCTTTCGAGTAATCATATAAAAGTTTCTTATGTATATAAGCATGTAATTGGTTATAGATTTTTGGGTTTAAATGTCTGTGCACATTGAGATTTTGATGTTAGTCCTTGACTTAGTTGCTTTAAATCAATGTTTCTTTTTGTGGGACATGATAATATAGCACAACAAAGTCTCGAAAGGTTAAATGTAGTTGAGTATTCTCAAAATTTAGAATTGTAGTAGTGAAACAGAAAATCTAAAACACTGTGCAAAAAAAAAGGCCGCGTCAAATTGCTTTGGTTAAGTCATAAAGTTTTGAAATTTACAATTGATGCAAACCCATCAGAGTTGCGGAAGATTTTTAGGTCGGTTCAAGGGATATCTCATTGTTTTTCCATATTTTGGCGTTTTGACAAATACAACACACTTGTTACTGCATCACTGCGATAGCTTCCGCAACCGCAACCGAAATTGCATTTCTGATCTATGAATAGAAAACAACAATTAATCAAGAGGGAGGTAGTTTGAAGAAGGTTTGTTCTTTCTTTAAGATATATGAGCGATTTCTTTTTTGTGTAGGTTTGGCATTGTTTCTTATAACTATCTATTGTCTAGTGCATTTTTTAAAATTCTTCTCAGTAAGTTCTTATTTGCAAAACTCGTAGGTAAGAAGGAAGGTGTTTGGATTTTGGGTGGTGGATGGAACAATGACCTTTGGGGAGGAGAAATGCCAACGTCAAATTGGATAGATGATATAAGTCCTCAAAATCCTGTAAAGTCAAAACCTCAAATTTGACAATCGACATGGTTCTTTTCAGTTAGTACATTAAATGCCGCTTAAAAACAAAACTGCTGCAGGTTTGGTTGTCAAGAATGGATGGTCATATGGGCTTGGCTAATTCTCTGGCTCTCAAATTGGCTGGAATTACTCGAGAAACCAAAGATCCTCCTGGCGGTGTAATAAGCAGAACATCCGATGGAGGTAAAGTTCATTTCAATGTAAGATGCATCTTTATCTAGGAAGGGGTTAGTGTATGGAGGAAAATCTGGGAATATGTACTTGAAATTCAGCCAAATTAACAGACAACTTGGTGATTATGATCTAATTAGTTTCAAACTTTACTTATAGACTATCACTATTTTATGCTAAAATTCACACGTCTTTTCTACCATTATCAAAGGCTGAATTACTTTCAGGTCAATGTATGTTGGCTTGTACAAGAATTTGGGCTCCTGAAATCAGAAACAATATAAACCAATCTAGATGTCAGTTTTCTTTTTCCTACACTGGTTATATATGTATTATGTATTGACTGGGAAGCGGGAAGTGGGAACTGTAAATTTCCATGCACCTTTTCTGGAGAAGCAACGAATTGAACGGCAGTTAACTTTCGAAAATATAACTACTTGTTAATAGGCAATTGTAGGCAGAATCAAAGATTGCTAGTGGTTCTGAGAGGCTTAATTTTTCAGAGAAATTTTATTTGTGTCATTGTTTGTAATATTAGTGTAGGTGAAGATCAATGTTGGGACATTCTCTCTTCTTTTAACCTATGCAAGTATCTGTGTTCATGAATATTCAAATGACAAGTTTGCTGAGCCTGCTAGGATTGTTGGTGTGGGAATGATCAATAATTATCACATCAGCAGTTTTGGAGGCCAAATGAGGCTATCTCATGTGTAATGTGTTTTACAGTAATGATGAGACAGGGAATCGTTTGTTTTTGCATTGTAACTTGGAGACAATCCTGAAGCTAGGACTTTTAAGCATTGTTGTTACAATTAGTTGATTGCTCCACCCTATATAAGGGCCGGCAAAAGTCTGAGACAAGCTTTGTTTTTCGCTATATGCTGTATATATTGTATCAGAGAATGATAGGATATTTTAAGATCAGTTGTCTTCTTGGATTTCTGTATGGATTAGGTGGTTCTTAAGGCCGTATCGCATAGACCGCAGTATAAAACTGAACTGATATTTTTTTGCGTTGTAAAGGTCTGCGTTTTAGGCCATATCAAGGGATATTTCATGCTTTTGACGGATATTTAAGCATTAAGATAACCACATGACTCTCGTTACCACATTGACATTACATTACCGCAATTGCGATCGTTAACGCATTTTTTGCACTATGTTAAGGAGTCTAGAATATCATCTTTGAGAAGCTAGATAGTCCATGTCATTGTTTAATGGTATAATGTGTTGCTATATTACTTATGTTGTACGAATATTGATGATTATTGTGCTTATTCCCTTGCTATTTTCTATATCCAGAGCCTACAGGATTGCTGATAGATGCTGCAAGGCAGCTCATGCTTCCCAGTATTCCAGAACCTTCAATTGAGGAAAGGAGGGAAGCATTACTAAGGGCCACCAATTATGCTTTGAGCAAAGGGGTCACAACAGTGGTTGATATGGGAAGATATGTTCCTGGTTCTTCAACAGAATTATCATGGGAGGATTTTACAGGTGTTGAACTACAGAAATTTGCTACCTTGTTTTGCACTGTATTTTGATAATCGTTATCGTAGGAAATACTCCTTATGGGAACAACAAATGGACCACCCCAAAATGGCAAAAGGGAAATTCTTTACGGAACGGAGGGAGTACTAACGTTTCTTTGGTCATTTTGGAGCTATTTTTTTTTACGTGCTATTCGCTTAAGAAATTTGTTTTTATTATTTTAGTAATTAGTAACTTGTCATTAGAAACTGTCTTTTCTTGGAAAAATTTTTGGAAACTGTAAAATGCCTAAAAAAAAGGCAGTTATAGGAATTTCTTTCTTGGAATGAGTTGTTTCATTTGTTGATCTGAACATGCAAACATCCAGTATAGTGAGAAAGTACTTCCAACAATTTTCTTGTTTTTACAAATTTTTTTAATAACTTTTTTTCGATTTCATTTGTTTTGGCAGATGTCTACAAGTGGGCAGATAGTTCCGGGAATATGCTGATCAGAGTTTGTCTGTTTTTTCCTCTTGTAACCTGGTCACGCTTAGCTGTATGTTCTATTTGACAAGTTTCGTTTGTTAGTTGTTCAGTTTACTTGTGAAGAAAGCCTTTTAATCCATTTACTTTTATACTGTTAATCAGGATCTTGTGCAAAAGATTGGTCATATGGTTAGCCAAAGAATTTACCTTGGTGGCGTCAAGGCTTTCTTTGATGGATCATTGGGCTCAAACAGTGCTCTCTTTTATGAGGTTAGCATGCAAGATGCAGTTATTACTTATTTGTACTTTCAGATCATTCATTTTAAGTTCATGAGTTCTTTCTGCTTAGGCATTAGTTTAGAGATTCTTGTAAATGGTGATTCACAGGATTGACAAAAATCTGCTTACAAACTGATGAATTTATCAACTTAACTACACTGTTTCCTTTTAGTTACCCCTGGTCAATCTGTCTAATGATAATGGAGTCAAGACATGGTGGTAACTTCTTATCCTCTAATATCATGACATTTCTGTTTATTTCCCTTTGAGAATCAGTTTTTCAGTTCATATACTCCATTTCACTGCAGCTAACCTAAACCTCTGATACTTTAACTTTCGTCTCCATAACTCCAACTTGTTAGGGACACTTATACTAATATTTTCAACAAAAAGAACATCACCCAAAAAAGGTATACGAAAGGAAAGAGGTTAGGGTCATGATTAAATCATGTTAGCTCATGAAAATATACCGTGGAAAGGAAAGAAGTTAGAGCATCTCCTTGGTGTAGTCTTATTGTGATAGGAAATCCTCTGTCACTCGTACATATATCTTTACTAAAGCTATGAAAAGGGAACTTTGATGATTGCAAGGCTCGAACCCTTTACTGTGCTTCTGTTTGAAACTTTGAATTGTCTTGAAGACAGTATTGGAACTATTAAGTTCTGTTATACCCATTTCACAAGTTGGTTAATTAAGTTTTAAGTTTAATAATGTTATGACGCACTTGTTATGTCTAATCCATGATTGTTTTGCCTAGTGTACATGTTCAGGATTTTGAATACGTCCAACATATTTGTAATTTGAACGTACCCATTTGATTATGTGTGACACTCGGATCCGTATCTTAAGTCCTTATCTATACACTGGTGTGATCATCAATGCTCTCGAGTCTTGATAGTTGGACTAGGAATACATCCATGACATCTTCACATCCTTGCAATGTATTTTATTGCCATACGCTCTTTTTCACGTAATAGATTCCATGTTGAGTATTTGACTTTCCTTATGCAGCCATATGCTGATGATCCTGAGAACTCTGGTCTTCAAGTGGCGGAACTTGACGATCTAACCAACATGACCACACTCTCTGATAAGTCTGGGCTGCAGGTAGTCCCTTGATACCGTAGCTTTTTCCATTCGTTAAATCAATATATGTAGGATTATAATATTATAAGTGCATATGATTACATCAGGTTGCAATCCATTGTATTGGTGATAAGGCGAATGGCTTAGTCTTGGATATATATAAATTAGTTGCTTCCATTAATGGAGAAAGGGACAGAAGATTTAGGGTAAGAAAATCATCACTGCTCGGTGGCTGCAACAATTATGGACAAATTTGCAATGTGTTTATGTACAACTGAACAGTTTCACGAATTTCGAATATTGGTGATTTCAGATTGAGCATGCTCAACATTTGGCTTCTGGTGCAACTGCTCGGTTTGGTAAACAAGGAGTGGTTGCTTCAGTACAGGTTATATATTAGTTTGAGTTCATCCATACTTACTGAAAATTGTTTATTAGCAGACATTTCTTATATATAAAGTTCTATATGCAAATTTTTTTCATAACCTGCATGTGTTAATGGAAATATAGTTACCGTCCTCCCAAGAAAAGGAGAGATTATGGTAGAAATACAGACAGTATGTTTGTTCAAAACAATAGGCTAATTCTCCTCCATCACATTGCTGATATTGTTGCTGACATGTTTCATTGCTATATCCGCAGCCCGAGCACCTTCTAGACGATGCTATATCCGCAGCAAGAAAATTGGGGAAGCAGCGGGCTGAAAGTGGATCGTATCTTTTTCGTTCACTTCTAGAAAGCCATTCACTTTTAGCTTTTGGCTCTGACTGGCCTGTGAGAATTTATATCTGAACTTCCTGAATCCCGACACTTTACGTTGTTTTTGTTAGCCTTTTAAGCACTGACCACTATGATTCTGTTATGGTGGTTTAGGTTGCTGATATTGATCCCTTAAATTCCATTAAAGCAGCAGTGAAAAGGATTCCACCAGCATGGGAGACTTCGTGGATACCATCTCAATGTATCACACTCAATGATGCGCTTGATGCGTAAGTATCATCAGTATTCCTTAATATTTATGTAAATCTTCTCATTCATTATGTTCGCCATGGGTTTCCTTTTATCCAATTCTCAAAAGCTGTATAGAAAATGATTCTTAAAGTCTGCTTACAGCTTCCAAGAACTTTAGACATACGGTATTAACATAAATCCAGAAGCACTATCATAGGATGTAGTCTGTCAAGCATAGGCCATGGTGTTAGAACAGAGAGAGGAACGCATGGGTTTTACTTCATTTAGGCCGGTGTTGGGTTTCCACAGCTTTATCCAAAGAGGGTAATAAAGCCTTCTTTCCTCCCTGCTCCTCCCATTTACCATCACCTCATTAACTTGGTTAGCTCATATTACTATCTATTTCAGTTCTACCAATTCAAGAACGTTAGTTGTTGGACTGTTAATTACCTCTGCGATTCTCTTCTTCAATTCTGCAACTAAGATACTGAGTTGTTCTCTCGCGTTCATACACATGACCTCTCAGGCTTAATGCCTTTTCTTATTGCCGAGTCCGCTCAACATACTGAACAACTTTTGATAGCTTTCACCACAGGGATCATCTGTATCTTTCGTATGCACATACAAACACACTATCAAACTTTAAAACCCTACAAGATAATCCTTGATAGGCATATCAGAGAGATGCCCTCTACCTTACCTCCTTACACAACCTACTTTTGTTACTTTTTAAACCTTAAGATTTTTTTTATCCGTTGCGAAATGATATTCACTTCTTTTCCCCAAATTCTGCCTGTGATTGCACTTATTATGGTTTGTTCTTGCCCTGTTTCTTAAGCATACCAGTTGCAAGTGTAAAGATTAAAAACGGACAAAGTATGGTGATTTGGAATTTTTACTTCTTTTAGGGGAAAATGAAAAGGATTCCATTAACTCAAGAGAAAAACAGGAAAAACCAAGGGTAAACCCCAGTATCCCACAAAACAAGACTAGCGCAACTAGATTTTAGGCTTATCTTTGGCTATCTATCCATATGCTATCCTCTACTGTTTATTTCTTTTAGAACCATATTATCAAAGTGGCAGTCAGAAAACAGATGCACTTGGGATTCATAATGGTTCAAACAGATTACACAGGTCCTATCTTCAGTGACAGTTATAGCAGCTAATCTATCTCTGGTTTTGAGTGTTCGGTGAGCAGCCAAACATATTAGAAATCTTAATTTGGGAGTTTTCATCCTATTCCAGACTATAGCATCCCATGATACTGAGGGAAGATCAACACCCGAACATAATTTGCCGCCTGATTCACTTTTTGAACTCATAATTCGCTCAAAAATATCCCAAAAACCGACCACAATTCCCCCTTTTGATTTGTGATTCGCAAAAGGATTTGTGAATCAGGTGGCATTGACTAGGATTCATCTTTTTATAAACATTTGAAACAGAATAATCCCTTTTAAGCCACAGTTGGACTCGGGAATCAACAAGCCAATCTTCCACCTTGCATATTTGCCTTAGAACCTAACTAGCAGCACCACTTAGTTGGAAGGACCACCAATCTTTCCCTATTGCATACATCCCATGAACTCATTTTACCCATATACTCTTTTTTGTTGATAATATTCCGAACTTTGTTCCGCAGGAAGGAATAACATTCACTAGAAATGTATGTACCCTTAAGTTGCCATTCGAAGTTCAAAGTTGAAACCATAGATAGGTATCACTATCATGGAAATTTACTTTCGTCCCAGAATACATATGTGGTATATATATATATATATATATATATATATATATATATATATATATATATATATATATATATATATATATAACATTATTTCATAGACTACCACCTAGGCAGGGTTTAGGAGGTCAGGTTTATGCAACTTCATTCTTGTAATAATAAAGAGCTTATTTCCAATGCACCCTTGATAGTTGATAGAAAAAAGCATATGCAATTTGACGAAAATAAGAAGTTTATATTATGTAACAAGTCATTACATTGTGCAGTCAAAGATTTAAAAATCTTTGGTTCCATCATGAATGCACAAATGTCTTTATAACAACAATGCGAAAGTCTTAATCCCAAAAGATTGGAGTCGGCTACATGAACCATATATTAGTTCCAATGGTCGTCCATATAGATTCTTATCCTTCATTTATTCGGGTTTTCTACCATCTTAATCTGTTAGTCTTGATCCTTCATATTGTTTTCCAATGCTACCCCCAGGTCATCTTCAGTCTTTCTTGTCCTCTTTTTAAGTCTCCCAAACTCCAACTTTTTATCTTCCTTACCGATCTCTAATACCCTGTCATTGCCTCATTGGACATGTCCAAACCATCTTAAACTATTATATTTCATCTTTTCCTCGATATTTGCAACTACTAAACCCTTTTTTATATCTTTGTTTCGAATCCTACCTTTCAAGTCATGCTCAATCATTGATCGAATCATTTGCATTTCCGCTACTTACATCATCCTACTATGATCCTTTCGAAAAGCCCAACATTCTTATCGTATTAGTAGCACTGGTCTATTGATGATTCAATAAAACTAGTTATTCAGCTTTAAGGGCACACCTCAATCACATAATTTTCTAGAAGCCGCTCTTTGTTTTTATCATTCTCACTTAATTTTATGGGTCACATATTGTAAGGTGTTCTCACCACTCTAAAATTTGGACCAAAGGTATTTAAAGCATTTACTTGGAGAAATTTCTCTCTTCTAGCTTTATAGTGTCTCTCAACTCTCGTTATCTCGTTTGTGCTATAGTTTACACTTCATATACTCCGTTTTATTTCGACTTAATTTGAACTCTCATAATAACGAACAATATTACTTTGTTGTTTTGCTCTATTAGATGGGCTAAACTAATCAAAATAAAGGGAATTAAACCACACTAATACTACTTATTTTAGAAGCAAAACCTAATAATTCTACGATGTCGTTTCAAGTAGTATCCTTAATTCATTGTGCCTTTGCAAATTTATTTTTTTGTTAGCTTTTGGTTTCCATCACTACGAACTTTTAGCTGTTCACAGGCACACAATCTCAGCAGCTCGTGCGTGTTTTCTGGACAAAATTATAGGGTCGTTATCTCCAGGGAAATTGGCAGATTTTGTCATACTATCCACAAATTCATGGGAACAATTCACAGCTGAAGCAGTTGCTTCGATCGAGGCTACTTATATTGATGGGATCAAAGCTTATTCAGCTAAAGATGCTTTGTGAGAATATAGGTTTATTTATATTTGCATATAGCATAAATGATGAGATTTACAAACTATGTTTTCGAAACTATATTCATAAATACTAATAAGAAAATGTTTTTTTAACAAATTACCGTTAAAAATAGGAAAATTTATTGTGAATAATTCAATTTATTTTCAATTACCTGCCAATAATCTCATGAAATTTTTTTAATAATCCAACCTTTGCTTTCAGTTTGTTGCCAATGACCCTTCAAAGAAATGACCTATTATATCAGGTTACCTCTTATTTTCTTCCTTCTATATAATAATCTAATCTATTTTCTATTACCTACCAATAATCCCACCTTTAAAATTTTTTTCAATAATCCAATATTTACTTTTTGTTTGTTGTTAATAGACCCTTCAAGAAACCAAATGAAATTGCTATTATTTTCCAAGCTTATGAAGTTGATCATTGCATAAATAGTAATTGTCTTTACATACATATACCATCAAATAGGGGTGTTCACAAATCCGACCTGTTGACCTACACCCAACCCGTTATATTATATTATATCAAGTTGAAACTTACACATTAAAATATTATAAAAAATTAATAATAGTCGTTAGTTTTTCAATTCCCTTCAAAGTAAAATATCCCCTTTAATTAGTGTAACAACCCGATTTACCGTTGATTGGGTAAACAGGGTCATCACTGGGTTCGTTTCCCAAGAAACTGAAATCACACTTCCAAAACTTGAGCAAAAGGGGTCACTAGCTCTTTAATGTAACTAATTCAGCTAAATCTCAAACCAAACATCTAACTTAAACATAAAGTAATCATACAATTCACTTCGACTCGAATATAACCAACACAACCAAATCTAATATACATTTATCCAAAAACCTAATACAAAACTACAGATTCCCACGTGCTCAGCTCGAAATACAACCTTGGAACGCTATTCAATCTCCGTTAAACCCTCATTCCCGACCGGTTCCGATCTGTAACCAGACTAAAAGATGGAAACAACAGAGAATCAGATTAAACTGAATGAGAAGTAACAATCCAAAACATTAAAACAGAGCAATTCAAAACAATGGTTTAAAAGCAACATCAGTTTCCTAGATCTATGTGCGCACAGGGAGTCTAGTTGAGAGGCTCATCCATAGCTCTAAGGCTATGTCACTCTCGAGTGAAGCTAGTCAATATCTCAATGACAATTCGCTTCAAACAGGGAGCAGGGAACAATGTTCCTCAACTCCGTCAATGACCAGCTCACAAGCCCGATCCATTGACCATATCATAATATCAGCATAAACATTCACAACAACAATTGTCTCAACAATTTCCAATTCAAAAGAACTTTGATAAAACTGTTTTACACCAAAAAAGTAGTCTGGCCAGACCCTTTAAGGGACTGTTACTACTCACCAAAAAGAACGCTTCAAGAGGCCAAGTCTGCTACCCCCGCGATTATTAGAAAGGCTCTGCGATAATGTCGCTTCCTGAAGCATAACAAACATAGCATTACAACAATGCATACGATACTACAGCTAGGTTCATATAGTTCATTAATTTTTTTTTTTTTTTTTTTTTTTTTTTTTTTTGCCAAGTATGAGTATTATATACCAGAACAAAAATATCAAGGTACAATCTTTAGCTGGAAATTAACCCCACCTAAAGCCTCCAAAACCTAGACAACGCTCAAGACAAACTACGATCGAAAAACTGAAACTACCCCAAAAGAAACAACCCCTATCTAGTTACAAGCATCTCTTTCATTCTGTTGTTTACCCTTCCAGCTAATCTAAATACAATGTAGTTTGTAAGTTCCTTCATATTACAAGATCGATTATCAAAAATCTTCCTGTTGCGGTGCATCCATATGCTGTATATCATTTCTGTCCAGATCCCCACAATCAGCTTTGCTCGGTCAGTTTTCTTCTTATTGATTTTGTTCATTTTTTGGATCTCTTCCTGGAAATTTGAAGATTCTGGCCTGTACTTAAGGAAACTAAAAAGGCAGTTTCGGACACTTTGCGTGAACTGACAGTCATAGAGCAGGTGCTGAGTAGATTCAATTGCACCACTACATAATACACACTTTGCATCCTCGATCACCTTCCATTTCTCGATTCGTTCTTTAGTAGCCAGTCTATTTTGTATTGCAAGCCATGTGATGAACCTTGCTCCTGGACTGGCTATGTTCTTGATCATGATGTTGCTCCATGGAACTTTGGGAGCATCTGCAATTAGCATCTCATATGTTCTTCCTATAGTGTACTCGCTCCCTTTAGTAATTTCCTCCCATCCCCCTAGTCGTTCTACGACAGTTCTGAGATTGATGATCTTCTTAAAAAGCCATGAAGCATGAATGGAAACTTGCACTTCAGTTACATCCTGCAATTTCAAATAATAACTATGAACCCATTTTACCCATAGATTTTCCTTTTTCCGAGCTATGTTCCATAGTTGTTTGAGCATAGCCGCTTTGTTCCAATTGTACATATAGTTCATTACTACTCATCCTAAGAACGCATAGTTCCACCAGCTATTCTAATATTTCCAATTAAACACCAATATATACATTCAAACTCAATGTTAGAAATTCTCAAAGATTCACATAATACTTTTAAGAATATCAAATTATTCGATACTTACCCAAAACTCTTGGTTTTAGCATTTCTAAGCATCATATAATAGTAAAACTTGATCTTTAATTCACCATTTACATCTTATTAAACTGGAAGTAAACATTCTAGCCCACAATCGCTATTGCTCATAAAGAATTTAATAATCCATCTAAAATATTAAATCATCTAACAATTAGCTCTTGACGAGTATCCACAATCCAAAATGATTAATCTCAACTTCATCCAAATCTATCAATCAACATAATACCCATAACAAGTTCTCAAATCAACAAACATCTAATATATCATCTAAGAGCATCACTTTACTCAATTACTTGTCATCATCATTGTCAAAACCTCCATGAACAGCTAACATCTACGTGAGAAGTTCATT
Source organism: Amaranthus tricolor (assembly GCF_026212465.1). Taxonomy (NCBI): domain Eukaryota; kingdom Viridiplantae; phylum Streptophyta; class Magnoliopsida; order Caryophyllales; family Amaranthaceae; genus Amaranthus; species Amaranthus tricolor. Next base: position 8,055,782 of record NC_080063.1, on the reverse strand, counting down.
AACCCAACCAAAATCAGGACATCATTATCATCATCATCATCATCATCATTATTTGCCATAAGTTCCTAATTCCTAACAATAATTATCCAATATCTCATATCCAACTAATACTCCCAATCAACATAACTCATCCAATTAATTATATAAATTTCAAGATTCACTTAAATTTAGGGTTTAACACATGATTAATAAATTATTCAATGGAAAGCTTATGAATAAAAGTATACTCATCAAGAAAACAGAGAAGGCTCAAGAGAACTACCTTCCGTTCTAGCTACCAAAAAAAATGAGATGGAAATCGGATTCAATGCTTGATTCTTGATTTGAATTTGATGTTTAATCCACAAGATTGAAGCTCCCTCTTCCCCCCCCCCCCCCCCCCCCCCCCCCCCTAAACCGGCAGAATTCAAAGACAAGGGGAAGGATTTCGATTGCTACTTTGATTTCACGCAACCTTTCGAAATTCAGAGGAAGAAGAAGAAGATTGAGAAATATACACGTGGTCTCTTGTGAATTCAGATGTATAAGATGATTGAAGCTTGTTTTTGCCCTAAATTTCGAAGCCAAAAGAACCGTTTTCCACCCTAATTTCAAATGAAAATCGAATGGAAGAAGAGGTGGGATTCGCTTGAAAATGGCGTGTTGAGATGATACCTTGATTATACGAAAGAAGAAGAAGGAAAAGAGAAGGATTTAGAGACAAGGGAAGGTCGGTTTACATGAGAAAGAAGGAGAAGGAATGAGAAGGAAGAAGAAGGAGAATGACGGTGAAGGTGACGAGAAATAAATGGGAATTGGGAAAATGGGTTTTAGTTTTTTTTTCATCTTTTTTTTTATATGTCATCATTATTATTATTATTATTATAACCTACTTAACTCCCTTAATTCATGGTAAATTTTCTAATTAGTTTAAAACCCAAAATGATTTTATTTATTTTAAATTCCCGAATGTCACAATTAGTGCCAAAGAGAAATCGAGTATTTTAAAAATTGTGGATTTTTTGATAATAATTGAAGAGAAAATACGTTAAAGATATTAAAAGAGACTTACCATATATGGTTGAGATATATTGAATTGTTATAAACAAGTGGCAAAGAGTAATTGATTATTTAGCTTCTTGAAGGGTCAATTGGCAACAAAATGCAAACAAAGATTGGATTATTGAAAAAAATTCAAAAGGTGGAATTATTGGAAGGTAATGGAAAGTTGGATTATTATAAAAAAGGAAAAGATGAGATTTAACCTGATATAGCAGGTCATTTTCTAAAGAGTCCATTAGCAACAAACTGAAAGTAAAGATTGGATTATTACAAAATTTTCAAAAGGTGGGATAATTGGCAGATGATTGAAAATAAGTTGAATTATTCACAACAAATTTTCCTTAAAAATATAGGCGCATGTAGCTTTTTACGTGGGGTTAGATATGCAACTCCACTCAAAATAAATTAAAGAAAAAGTGTAGAATGGAGATCCAAAATACTCATTTGCACAACAAGTCTTGTATGAGATCGTCTCATCGTGAAACATACCCATATAAGTAGCTTATGTAATGATTTTTCGAAAAATTAATTGAGTAAATTGGAATGTAATTGACATGACATACTTGATAACTGTTCTTTTATATTTTTTGAAAAAATTAAATATTAAATTAATCCATATTAAGTCGTCTCATAGTTGTTAATGAAGAGTTTGTCTCATGAAGAATCTACACATTGTTGTCCAACAGATTATTTGATTTGAAGCTTGGTAGTAAACATAGTGTTGGGATGAGTTATCCCACATCGATAAATTGAAAATTGTGTGCACGCTTTATAAGCTATTAGAGACCTTCTTCCCATTGCCATATGATTTTGGGATGGTATATATCTCCTTGGCTTATGAAGTGTGTACACTTGTGTCCCCCGTTAATATGCTGGCATTCACGATAAGTCCAGCCTAATTTAACACATAGATTGACTCAAAATCTAGGACAATAAAGGATCCATCAGAATCAAGACCGAAATCATCTTAAAATACAGATATAAATTTGAGTGATCCCTAAATCCTATTGGTGTACAAGAGACCCACAATCAGAAAGCAGTGTATAAGTTAGTCTAACAGTCTAATTTGAGGATTAATCAAAAGGGTCCACTTTAGTGTACCCTAAGAATCTAATGAACATACTAATTAATAAACATTGTAGACCATACAAAACTTCGGTAGTTCTTATTTGATAGAAAGAATAACAAAAACAACTTTTAGTGATCATAAAAAGTTGGTTATCGTTTTATCTTTTAAATCTCCTTAAAAGTGTTTATTTGAGTTATTTTGTGTCCATATTATTTTTTGCATAGTTGTAAATTAATTTTGAAGTCGGATCAAATAAAATTCGATTATAAAGTCTTATAAATTTCAAATCATCTGGTCTGTTTTAAATATCTCTATATTTACTTTTCACTTTCTACTTCTCCTCTATCAGAAAGTTTTTAAGCCTGTTTCTCCATCAAATTGCCAACCAACTTTTAGTTTCTCATTTTATTATCTTTCATTTAGTTTTTATTGCTTCTAATTGAGTCCTAGTCTCTAGTATCTTTTATGATAATGAATGATTCCAAAAAGCCTAATTTCAAAATAACAAAAAAATACTAGATTAAATCTGTCAACACTAACTTGATAGTTTGACCCATTTTCTTAATTTAGTCAACTTTTTTTAGTTCCTAGTCAATACTCAAGATATTTAGTTGTGCTTCGTACATTTCTAGTCAATTTTTGTACTTGAGTGAGTTGAGTCAACACTTCTTTATTATAGTCTTAAACAGTATATCACTTTTTTTTGATGGAAATAAGATATATTCTCTAAAAAATAAAATTTATATATGCATTTGTAGAAATTCTTACCCATTGAGTTTGACCTAAACTCGACCCAATCCTAACTCAAATCAACCCAAAATGAAACTAACCTGAAAATAATCCATGTCTAAATAATTAGATCAAAAATAATTCGATGAACCGTTTTGATATGTGATTATATAATATAGAAAAAATTACCTGAAATAATCCAAGATTTTTATGATTTTTCTACAATAATCCCACATATTGATTAACCATGAATAAACCCAAATTTAGATGGTATTTTTCTAGAGTAAACTGGTAACCTAATGACTTGTTATAGCGAGTTTTTTTTTTTTAAAAAAAATTAATTAAAATAAAATGTTGATAAAAATCTTAAAAAAATCTTATAAGAATTCTGATTTTTTTATTCATAATTTTTTTATGTAAATTTTTTAAAATGTTTCTCAATTTTACATTAATTTTAAGTTTATTTTTTAAGTGAATTACCTACTACAACAGGTTATTGGATTACCCTAATTTATACTAGAAAAATATCCTTTAAAATTAAAATTATTCATAGTGATAAAATTATTATAAAAAAAATCATAAAAATATTAAATTATTCCATGTAATTTTTCTTATAATATAAATATATATACTCCATAATTGATGTAAAGAAAAATCTAAGAAATCTCTAATTTGGATGGGAAATAATATCTGTCGTTTGTAGACTTTGATAAGAAATATCTAAGAAATCCAAGTATTGCGTCTACTCTTTCTGTGTGTCAGCAGTTGCTCTCGTTTCTCACCCTTGTCAGTGTGTACGTAAATTGAGGATTACAGTGATGGATTCTATTGCTTCGCCATGGATATCCGGAACTTCCACTCCACCACCGCCACAATTTCTCACATCATCAACTTCTGGTTTTCGAGTGTTTTGCCGATCTCAGTTTCCAGCCAGGGATCTCAAATTTGTGCTCCATGATGCTCTTCATTGTTCTGGTTCTGATATCTCTCATGCTCGGGTCCGTATCTTACTTTCTCAGTCTTTCATCGATTCTTTTGTTGAATATTGTGGAATTTTCTGCTTCAATTGTGTCATTATTTGATTTAAGGTTCAGTGTCTGAGACTATAAATGTTTAATAAATGTTTATCGACTGGAAAGATTCTGTTATTTATCATTTAATTGATTATAAGAACATACAATTTTTCATCTGGATTATGGAATTTTTATATGAAGTCTTTGTTAGTGATGTTGATTAGTTGATGGTCAATAGCAAAGTAGTTAACTTATGTGTATTGTGCAAACAAATTGCCTTAGAGATATTCATTTCATGTATAAATTGCTTTTTATGAGTTCTATTATGTGAAATTGATCTTGGTTATTGATATTTTTTGTATTGCAATCATGAGTAGAGCTTCCCAGTGTTTAATGATATGAATATCATCTCTTTGCCCAACATATTAATCAAGATAACTGTTGATAGATATATTGAGCTTAAAGATGATGTTCAATTATCTATCATTTAAAAAGTTTGTGAAGCACATGGATTACTACATTGGTCTACTCTGAATTGTGAAGTGATAATGCATTAATGGGATCATACAATTGACTTAGTCTGTGCATTTGAGGCATTGTTGAGCTGAATTGTAAACAAAATGGACGATTATTTGAGTATTCAAAACGTAGGGGCATTGGAACGTGTAAATTTTAAAAATATATTAAGTAGGCACCAAACACTTTGAATTTTGAATACAAGCTTGGTTTGGATAAACTTTATCCAAATGAACATAATTTGGGGAAAAATGACAAATCTCTTTTCAACTTATTCATTATCTATTAGTTAATAGTCTCATTGTTGTATACTAGTATTATAAAGTACAAGTTTTCATCCAAGCACTTCTATATTTAATTTTTACGATTTTCAGGCATTTGCATTTTGCAAGGTGGTTTCGTATGATAAATGACCCAATATTGGACATACTCTCATAGAATCATAGACCTAGCCTGTAACTCCCCGGCCCAGGACCACTGGTTACTATTCATGGAGACTGTAGACTGGTCCCACAAATCAACACAAGTCTTTCCAGCACACTTTGGCCTCATTCGTGCGCACTCGGGAAAACTATTCAGGAGGTCACCCATTCTAAGATTGCTCCCCACCAAGCACGCTTAACTGTGGAGTTCTTAGCAAATGGGATCCCATGAAAAAAAGATGCACCTTATTGTTATGAGTAGTCTATCGATCATTTTTCAAGCTAAATTTGGAGTATCTCTTTGATTTTTACAAATAGTTATTTGCACCCAGGTGCACTTAAAAAGGTAAGTGCACTCTAGTTTATTTTATTCTCATTTGTAACATTAACAAATGAACCTTACTTCTGAAATAAGTCATTTTTTTCATTTCACAAATGAGCACCAAAATGAATTAAAAATGCACTTAGATACTCATACTTTTTAGGGAAGATGCACTTAGGTGCAAAAAATTCATCATGTTGGTTTTAGTTTGGTAGATATTCGAGAGATCTTTGGTATATCACATGATAGTGTTGAATTAAATTTAGTGTAGTAAGGATTTTTCTGATCAATATAAGTGTTGCTTAAGTGGCTCTCCACCTAGACTCCCACTTAGGCAAGGTTAGGAGGTTGAATGAACGTAATTTTTCTCTTGTAAAAATAAAGATGTTTCAATTGACCGTTAAATGTGAGAACTTGTGGATTCCTAGAAAATGCAGTTTTCAGGAAATTTTACCTTCTAAAAGATGTCAAAAGTATCCATGAATGTAGGAAGTTTTTATTCTAGTAAAAAGGTCTTCTTAGCAAGATGATTAGATTAGGAATTATATCCATTTTCAAATTTGAAAAGTGTACCTTCGGTGATTTCCGTCAACCAAACAACTTTTGCTTCTTTTAGCTTCCCTTGTCATCTAATGATTGTTAGAAAAAATTAGGACTTCGAAGTTGGAACTGATAAATATTATAGTAAGCAATTCATTTGTTATTCAAAATAATAAAGTTTTTTTAGAATAGATTTTTCTACCAGGAACTTGGTAAACGTTTCCTTCACTTTGAAAACAAGCCTTTTTGGGTGATTGCTTACAGGGTCGTCTCAAAGAAAATAGAGGCCCTGTACGTACAACGGAAAATGGGCCCTTCGCCATCTAATGTGGAATAATATAGTAACTATTAGTATGAACATGTCACATGTTTTTTGTTTGTATTTAATACACCAAATTTAAAGAGAGCGTATCTTTTGATAAAATCTAAAATCAAAGTACTATGAATCTTTATCCACATGGAAATAATGAATATATAGGAGTATATAAACAATATAAAAAAGCTTTGAAAAGGAATAACAGTTCTCTACGTTGAAAAATATTTTTTAAAATAAAAAAGTAATATAATTGACGTTATTTCTATATATACTTAATTACAATATATTTAATAATAACTAACGAATAACTTGTCTAAAAAATTAAACAAAAAAGAATTAAATAGTCCTAGTAGGTTCGTTCAACCTTCATGAAATCAAATGTCATGCAATATTATTTGCCACAGGGCCACAACTATTGATTATGCTGAAGTGCTAACTAAATACTTACTACCAACATCAGTTGGAGGTCCCTATTTTCGATACCAAAGCTCGGGGCCCTGTGCCATTGCAAAACATGCATTCCTTGCAATGCCTTATATTCGGGCCCGATTTCTTATGTGACTGCATATGCCTTTTAATATACTTATGGTCTACTCCTGCTGATTTCTGCCAACCAAACAACTCATGATATTTTAGCTCCTTTATCATCTAATGATTATTAGAAAAGTAAGAACTTGGAACTTGGAATTTGGAACTTGGAACTTGGTAAACATTTCTTTCACTTTGGAAACAAGTCTTTTAGGGTGATTGCCTCATGTGTGATTGCATGTCTTTTAATATACTTGTTTTGTTTCTATATGACATTGCATACTGCATTGTTGCTGAGCAGGCTGCAAGGGATGGCTTTATTTCTCAGATTCGGAATTTGTCTGAGATTGAGAGAGAAACCAGCATTTGTATTAATAAATGTGTGAACCTGGGGAAAACAGCTTTATTTGTTGCTGCAGAAGATGACTCCCTCATGTCTCATTCTTCTGTACCTCTTCCGGTTGATGCTTTTTTGGAGAGACTTGATAACCTTTCTACAAGCTATTGTCCTCATTATCGTTCTTCATTAGCTTCATCACCAGAGGATCTCTTGGATAGCATTGAGAGGTATCTATACATCACAAAGGTATATTTCTAGATTGGATTTTTGTTTTTGTGATTATGATTGAGCATGTCTTCTATTCTGGCCTTTTGGCTCATTTGCCGAGTCACCGATGTGCAACTGACTGTCCAGAATGGACAATCAAGGACAATATCATGTGCAAGATAAGAAAAAGAGTGGCTGTTAGTGAATTCAATGTTGCAAAGTAGCCATCAAACATTTTTAAAATTAAATGTGGTATTAGCGTGTTTCTAATGAATTGCTACCTGTACCTACATGATACTAAGACAAGGATAAGATTTTTGTAGTGCTTTGCTTTGTCTTTTAACATAATTCAAACTTTAACTTGTATGTACTGATTGTATTAGTAAATGAGCATGTTGAATCTGTCTTGCAAGATTGTTCTTTCAGTCTTTTGAACATTGCTGCCAGACTTGGGATGGAAAAGATGTTTAGTATATATAATGAATACCTAAAAGGATGAAGCTATGTTGCAAAATGTGCATAAGAGATTTTTCTGATTGCATCTTGTAAGCTGTCATATGCATCATGTTGATGCTTAGAAGTCATTTCCTTGATAATGATTAGTCTGGAGTTTAGAAATGATCTTGCGTTGGCGACATTGTCTTCATGGAATAATGGGGAAGAGCCTCCTTCATGATTTTCATACTCGTAATTTGGAATCTCTTGGATTTTGAAGATGATCTCCATTGTACTGCATACATGTATACCTCCCTTGACATTGAAAGGTGGATGTTGGTGTTTGTTGTTCTGTTTGCATAGGAAGGTAAACATGATTCTGAGTAGTTTACCAGTAGTCTTAGTTAAGTAGATGTCTTGTCTTTGTAATTATATACATAGGGCCCAAGATCCTGGCCAAGTCTTGAAGTGACAGGATTCAAATAGGTAGTGTAAATGTTTCTTTTATCTGTGATCTAATTTTGTTAGTGTAATTGAATATACCACTTATTAAGCAAAATATTGTTGCCCATGTTTTTGATTCTATATTCAACCAAATCATGAATGGTTTTTATAATTTGTGTTGACCTTCATAGAATCACTACTGGATTTCTACTATATGGTAGTGTCTAGCCAACTAATTTTGTCCTCTTATGTTACTAGTGCACTGTAGTACAATTTGATGTTTAATATTGATGATGCATATGTTAAATTGTTGAATCTTGATGCAGTTGAGGAATGTTGATTTTTATTTGACGACCCTTTATTGTTGGGATTAGAGCTTTACCATTGTTGTTGACTAAGTTGAGGAATTTTGATAGGGTTTCCGGAGAAACTCTGCCAGTTATCTTCCAGATCCAAGAGATTATTATCTTCACTCGGTATGGCATGTTGTGTTTCTTGAATTTATTGTAATTTTACTCCCAGACATTACTGCTTAATTGGGCCTCTGAATAGTCTTGAGATTCTTTGACGAACAGGTTCTGACACAGCGTTGTGGTTCTGTCGCTATCCTATCTCTTATTTATTCGGAAGTCATTAAAATGCTGCAACTTTGGGGTGTAATAGATTTTGATGTAGAAATATATCACCCACATGATCTCTCATGTCTTCCTCGAGCCTATAATAAGAAGAAAGGCAAAGATTCTGATCAAAAACACATCTTGACAACAGAATCCCTTTTGGTGGAGGTAAAGTTCTCAGGATTGTACTTCTGAGTCCTGAGCTTTCTTGTTTCTGTTTAAAGAGTATGATTTGCTGGCAGTAATTAGCCATTGTCTATCTTGTCATTGCGCTCAATATGAAGTTTGCACGTGTTACTTTGCTTAGCATTTGGTAGTAAATGGGTCAATGGCATGCTAACTATGGCTTGGAATACATTAAATGATAATTTATTGCTACATTATTTACCAAATTTTCATTAGTTTTGCATATGATATGATGAATAAAAATAAAGTGCTCTCTGTGAATCCGAAACTTGGATTCTTATACTCATTTGCAACACAAATATGTATCCAAGTGTCTGACATGACTATTTTATGAAAATAAACCCTAAGAATTTGAACCAAATTAAAGTGTTCCAACTGTCATGCCCATGTCCAAAGAAGGATGTTTTCTTTTTGCTGTTTTTATCATTCATACACATATTTATTAGAAATTCAAGGAAGAGTGTCAACTGGAAATTTTCTACAAGATAGTGAGATAAATGCTTTTGACGCATTACAAGTCACATTGTCATCTCCTGAACCAGTAGGGGATTAAAACGTTGGGAGACGACTTATTCAGTATTAAACATCGTATATGATATGATTACATCATTCATTAAATCATCTGTGTGATTTTCATGTTAAGGACAGATTGGCCAACAATAAGTGTATATTTCACAAATATTCATACTATTGTTATTGTTTAAGCTTATATGATTGCATGTTTCAAAATCTTGTGATTATTGAAGAAATTTGGCCGAAAGGGAGGCAAATAATGTAGGGGTATATGTTCAAGCTTTTTGCATCATTGAGAACTGTGAAAGCTCATCGATAGTTCTTGTTACAGACATTGAGAAACTTGAAGAATACGTACTGGCCATTTCAACAGAGTCACACGGAGAGTTTATTCTTAAGGGCAGCAATTGCAGCTAATTGCGTAAATAGGTTGAGGCTTATTATCAGCTATGAATTTTTCTCTTGCAGTTGTATCTATCTGATATTTTCTGAGTATCAAATGTTTCTTTAAATATAATATTTCAGTGGCTTGGACCATGCATCTGCTAAGGCTGCCCAACATAGGCTAGATCGTGGTGTTTGGACTAGTGTGCTTTTCGGAGATATGAGACGTGCATTATCTGGTATGTTATTCATATGAAAACTAAGTTTTATAAGTGATTTACCCATTTGCATTTTATATTTGTCCCACAATTCACCTTAAAATTTTGTGGAAAAAGTTTGGCCTTATTGTGTTCTTGTTCAGAAGTGTTTGCTTTAAGGTTCAAACCACATGTTTAGTGGTCATAAAATAAGGAAAGTCGGCCTCGGTGTTACAAGTATAGTGCAGAAATGCAGTTTCATTCACAGTTGCTCAACGGCGTTTGGGTCAATACGAATGATTTTGCAGTTATCTCGGCCTAATTTCGTTTGCGGTAACTTCATAAACTTTTACAGCGTGGTAGCAATAGGGGTAATGGAGATGATGTTTGGCACTATTTAGTACTTTTGAAATCAATACTAGTAGTGAACAGTTCATACTTAGTACATGCTTTAAGTACATGAATTATTAGCATTAGCCTTTTGTTTCTGCCATGTATGCTTTCTTATGTTTTGGAATGCTTCTAATGTACTTCTGCATGGAGGTTTCAGCGTGTGAACGTCTAATCCTCTTAGAAGCTAATCCAGAGGAGTTGAGAGATTATGCTGCTCTTCTTTACCACTGTAGCTATTATGAGGAGGCATTGCATTACCTGAAATTATACAATGATGTAAAGGTATTACATTTGCCAATATGTGTATCTTTTACTTCTCTATCCCTCCCAATTTGCCTCATGTTCTATTTTGGATCGTCACTCTCATTCTGCCTTATTTCTTAATTAAAAAATGGGCCGTACCGCTTTCTTTTAATCTCACCCACACATTTCAACTCTTTTAATATCATCCACACAGTTCAATCGTTATTCATGTAATACAAAATCCCATCTTTCTTTTAAAAAAAGGCTCATTTACACATTGTGGCAAAGCCACTGGGACTGAGGAGTGACTGAGCTGGGTAGGAATCTATTAATAAACATTTAATTCCTCCTCGTGCAGCAAACAGCAGATTCACCACACAACGCTGCAGAAAATGATGCTGTTGATAAGCTGATTGTTCGATTGAACCTCATTTTGATGGAAGAAGGTTGGAAGAGGCCCTCAAGGAGCTTCCTTCGCCACAATTCTGAGCCATGGTAGTGTATCTGATACAGACCTCTAGACGCTTCCTTCGCCACAATTCTAAGCCATGGTAAGTATAACTGATACAGATGTAAATCCTCTGTTCAATTTTGAGTGGCAACTGTCAAAAAGGAATGCTTGATTTGTTAATAGAACATACTTTAGGCGAGCGAGTCTCTCGGTGGCACCGAGCTTCAACTTCCCTGGGAAATGATAATGTTTTCCATCGGAGCTTTAGCATGTATATATGAGCTCTTGGTTCTCTTCCTATGGTAACTGATACGAATTGCACAGATTCGCATCAGTAACTTTTTCTTGCACCGTGTAAATAAGTAGGATTATCCTTTTGTTGTGTAAACGTTTTCTGTATTTATGTGATCCCCTGGGGTCGTATAATGCAATTACCGTTTTCCTCGGGACATACCACAAGTTGGAATATCCATAGATGTTATAGGTCTATGTTATCTCCCACAAAAAAATTCATAGAAGATACATATCAAATAGTGCTTTCTCAAAGAGACATATGTGTAATATAGGTTTATCATCTATGAGAGTCACAATCCTAAGACCTAAAGATTATGATGGACCACTTAAAAGTTGAAAATGACTTGATAGACAATAAATGAATAGCTATTAGATATCACAATCATTTTGTAAATTCAATTTTAGAAAGTACCCATTATTTGTTTAAACTTAACATACCAAGCTAACCACCAAAAAGTTGACCTCATTGCTTTTTGTACAATTTCCACTATTACTTGAGTCCCACTTCCACTTTTCTAAGACCCAATAAAAAAATCAAAAAAATCAAAAAAAAAAACTCTTTTGAGGTACATCAAGAATCTACCTAGCTATTCCAACTTTATATGCTGAGTTAAACTAGGAGTTATAATTTACAGTATGAAAACCTCTAATACTTCAACTTCCATTTTCATGTTAATTTATACCCTTTGAATCACTAAAATATGTCCCAAGAATCAATCCTTATAAATTAAAGGAAGATATGTGATGTCATTGCCCATGCTGCTTCCTCCTACAGCCAGAATTGCATGCCTAACAAGCTAATTTCATGCTATGAAAATTCTCTGGCTGTAAGCTGAAGTTTTCTTTCTGAGAAAAGAGTGTTTTCTTCCCTTAATTACCCATCTTCTGCAAATACCTTGTAAATGAAATCGCGAAAACGTTTGGAGTACTGCTTAGGATCGACAGCAGATATGGAAGTTGCATCGTATTGGAAAGATTTGTATGCGTGCTCAAGCTTTTTGCTGATATCATAGTCTTGTAGGATGTCAATTATTCCGAAGAAGATTATAACATCGTAGCACTCTCCTGTTGCTTCTCCTATGTGACACTCGCTAGCATCTGATCTTCTTACTGTTAGTTCTGCTCGTGCAAGCATGTTGATTCCTAATCTAATTGATGCCCACCTATAGTTTTTCACATTCATAAGTTGATAATTGTTCAGAATGATTCTAATAGAGCATATAACAAATTTTGGGTCTACAATATCAACATAAACTTTTGTTTGAGTTGATTAATATATAGTCAATGTGACAGAAATGTCACGGGTTCTTATGACTTTGAAAACTTGTAATTCACTACGAGTATAAAACAACGTGGATAATATCTTACTGATTCGGGTCAAAAACAAGTCTGTCTGTCTCGTTTACTTTAGAAAGGCGGGGGGCTATCACATCATTATTACTATCTCCATTTCCTGCAATGAATCATTTTAGCACATATTTCAGCCTTAAAACAAATTAGGTAGAATGATTAGCATTAAGGTGATGGGTTTTTTTTCCTTGAATTATCACCTTCTTCGGTTCCTCCCATGGATTCTCGGAAGTGTAAACCAACCAAAAGACTATAGTCCATAATCCTCTCTTGTTCGAGGAAGTCGCAGTCCCTATCGACTTGCCTGCACGACATATATACAGCTAAGTATGAAACGATTCTATGTGAATATATGAAATCTATAAAGAGCGTTGAAATGGTTTAACAATGAAAAACAAATGAAAAATATAATGCAAAGATGAACACAAGTGTATATGAGGTATCTTGGATACCTCCCCTCAAATGTAGTTTATTATATTAAATTCAACAATTACAAAATATAATAAACCTCTCCTTTTCTTGAGAACAATTTCTCAAGATCACAAATACTAAAGCAAAGTAAGAACACTCTCAAGTTTCTAACAATGCAATAACCCTCTCAACAATGTGTGTTTTTGGTGAATGTTACTATGAGTGATGAATCCTATTTATAGGCAAGGTATTCATCACTCTTAGTATTCCCTCATAAATCACCATAAACTCACTGTAACATCCCAATTAACATCCTAATTAACTATGACAATAAACATTACAATAAACAATAGAGTAATGCACCACATTATTGCATAGTCACTACAAATTCTGACCAAAAACAGGATCTAATATAGTCTGCTCGACTACCGCTCGACCGTGCCACTACCTCGCTCAGTCGAGCAAGCTTCCAATGAAGCTACTGACTTATTCTGGACATTCTGCTCGACCAAGTCAACACTGCTTGACCGGTCGAGCTAGGCACTGCTCGATCGAGCGCCTGGTTGAGCCACTCACAGTCTGCTTCTTTCCTTGTTGTTTTGATCAAGTAACTTTCATCAACCGTTCCAAACCTTAAACCACTTATATCCGACACATGTTTATCTACCCTCTTCAAAGTACAAGACAAAGCATGTTCGATTATATGTTTAAAGTTAACGTCATCGTTAAGATTATTGGCACTTGTTTTAACAAGCGTGTTCAACGCAACAGTTTGAATAGTTGTTAGTTGTTTGATTAGGCTAAAACATAACGTTTAGAAATAATATCACTTTGATAAAGAACATTTACCTGCAAAACTCCTGGAACCAAAATCTCTGTAGTCGGAATATGTAATTGAGATCTAGATCTTTAAGGGTAGTCGTTGGGTCGACTTCTGACTCAGGTTTATCAGTTGTACGTCCATGAGACGAGCCTTTCAAATCAAACCTCCGGTGAATTGCATACTCGGTACAAAAAAGATTGCCCATTATGACAAATCGCACCTGTTCAAACAGTGGCGAAATATGAGAAGTTGTAAACATTAGATAAAAAGTCGGTGGCTTATTCAAACTCACTTTCTTCTGTGCTGCTCCTGTTAACTTCACACAATGAAGACCATAGAATCTGGTAACCAAAGTGTCTTCAAAGGTGCGAACATGGTTATAATATGCTGGAAGCATCCTAAGGAGTACCTGCAAAAGGGTTTATAATGTAAACATGGCGTTGCTAAATATCTAACAACTACAATTGTACAACTAAAACTACTCATAACCAAAACTACTTAAGCAGTTAACTGCTACCTGCACAACTAACTTGCGTCGAGCAAGCCCTAAGTGTGTGGAGCACAAAAACAGAGAAACTCACCTTAACTTCAGATTTCTTCATCGTCTTAATCATATACTTGTCGTCGTGGGTTAAGTAAAAGAAGCTTCCACTTTTCCCTGGGGATGACAGCTCCCGAAGGGCGTCGTTTCCACAAATAGATAACATATAATCCGCTGCATCGACTTTGAACAGTGTCCTCAAAGTCCTGAGAATCCATGTAATCAAACAAGGTTAAATACTATATGATACTATGAACAAAAGACCTTCAAGAATCAAAAGTACCTACATCACAAGGCTAACCTGAAAACCAAAGGACAGTAATCCTTCCATTTAAAGTCACAAGATGGGTGAGGAGGAGTGTGCTTTGATCCTTCAGGTGGGAATTTTGTCCATACTTTTTCCTTAGGATCAAATGCAGAGGATTTCAAGTTAGGCTTTACTGGTGGACCTGGTCTTCCCACTGAATGTCTGCACAAACACACCCAAGACTATTTATATTTTGATCATCTTTTTAGTAATAACTAACAATACAATAGCTGCATATTTTCCATTAGTTTTATCTCTTCTCCTATCTCATACAATGGTGAAGATACATGAGGATGTTTGGAAAAATGGTTTATTGAGCAATTTTAGCTTAGTTTGAAGCAAATAGAGGGTTGAGTGGTCAAACCAACCAATGCTAATGTTAGATAAACTAGCTGGTTGAAACGGCTTATTGATATGAATAAGCTGGTTACAAGTTGCTCATAGCAGCGGGTTCAAAATCAGCTGATCAAATCAGCTACTGTATTTAGCTATCAGTTATTTGCCAAACCCCCCATGTCTCCTGCCTATCTGGCCCCCTAGTTTAAAATTTCTAGTTTAAAATTTTCAAGCTTCGCCCAACTGACAAGTGCTCCTCATTTCAGGTCTAGAGAGCATAGTCTAAGAAGAACTTGAACATATTATGGACTTGAGCATGAAAAGGAAAATTATAGTTTACCTTATTCCTAGCTGCAAGTTAAGCATCAACTCATAATTTTTATGTCCCTTACAGATAGTCTCTCCTTGCCTCTTGATCTTCTTCGGGAGTAGAATCGGTTGAAATTTTCGAGACATGGAATTCCCGTTAGTAGAACCATCTGTATCAGAATCCCAAATGACTCCTCCCTTATTTCCTGCATTTGAGCCCCTACTATCGGTCGACTTCCTTATTGTCACCTTACCATTAAAACTAGGCAAGTTCTGTATCTTTTGCGAGGGAAAAATGGTGATTTCCTCCAATGTATGAATCTTACAATCACTCAAATCAACATTATATAACTCAGAAGGATCCCAATCACCAGTATCCCCTGAATCAAAAGATGTTCCTGTTGCAGCATAAAAGGTCACATTTTGGATATTAGTTTCAATATCCCAAACACCCACATAACAACTTCCATCTGCCCATTTATATGTACCTTCCCCTTTAGGGTACCCTTCATCCCAATTCCCTTCAAATTTATTCCCATTACTAAAAGTTAAACACCCAATACCATGAAACATTCCATCTTTCCATTGACCTATATAACAATTCCCATTAGCCCATTTGTATTTCCCATCCCCTTCTTGCATACCCTTAATCCAATCCCCTTGATAATAATCCCCATTTGGGTAGGTTTCATTCCCTTTCCCATGTTTTAAGTTCATACACCAATACCCTCTATAAGTATCCCCATTTGAAGTACTAAAAGTTCCTTTACCATCCATATACCCTCTTTTGAATTCCCCTTCATAATTTGATCCTGTAGGCCAAGTAAATCTACCCTTACCCATTGTTTTACCCTTTTTCCATTCACCCACATAAATACAACCATCATTCCATACAAACTTACCATGACCATGAGGAAGGTTATCAACCCATTGGCCAAAATAGAAATCTCCATTGTTGAAAACTTTCTCTGAATGATATAACTCTCCGGGCCCGGGTCCAGCCCCCTGAAAATCCTCATCGTCCACGTGGGCAACAGACATTGATGCAAAAATGATGTTAGATTTTGTCCTGTTTTTTGTGCTTGATTTCCTTACCTTAAACTTGAAAATGCCACTAAAATCCTTGTTCATTCTATCTCCCTCCTATTCCTATCTAATCTCAACTCTTTCCTTTTAATCCCTTTATCCTTCTCCATAATTTAATTACCATTTTCCATTTACTTGATTGCCCATGAAATCAAAAGAAGAAGCAAAACTCTTTATAATACAAATCATTACACATTGTCTCAAAGATTCAATCTCTGAAATTCCCAATAACTAAATGATCACAATTTTGAGTAAAAATCACAACTATGAGACAAATTTTGATTTTTAGAAATGGGGTTTGAATATTTTGGTGCAAGATTGGTGAAAAAATGTCAAAAATTGAGCCAATGACTATTTTTGTAGGTTTTTTTTTTTCTTAAGAATTACTAGTACAATTTCCCTCTTGTTTTCCTTTTCTTTTAGTTTTTCCCTTCTCTCTCCTTTTCTCATAGTTTCTGGGATTGGACCAGAGGAATGAACGATACCCATTTCCTATGTCTCCGATATCTGCTCCTAAAATCGGTGTGGAAGGATGAATTAAAATTGGTGGAGGTAGTTGCATAGTTTGGATTCTAATTTTAGTAATGGATTCTTCTAAATATTGTTTTTTCTCATTTCCACATGTTATTTTATTTGCATTCGGAATGCTTTTGTTTGAAATAATTGGTTGATTACTCGACGTGGAGGGCACAAAGTCTATTGATGCCATTTCTTGGTTCCACGTTCTTATAAAATGGTCAAACTTGATTTTAGAAGCTTGAATATTACCCGATAGATCAAGAGGGACAAATTATTATTATTATTATTATTATTATTATTATTATTATTATATAGAAGTTATAATTATAGTTTGATTGGATAATAACATATCATATATTTATCAATAATGATAAAAAATAGTATAATGACATATGAAATTTTCAACTAAAGAAAAACCTATAAATAAAAGCATAATACTCATAACACGTCATAGGCATCTATATTATACAAGTAGATGTCAAAGCATACACTAGAAATATATAAATAACAATTATAAATTCACAGACAATAATCATCACTCTCTATCTTATGTTAACTCAAACTTCCTACTCTTCAGTGACTAATGTATACTTCTTAATTCTTACTTCCTCTGTTCTGATATTGTTGCTATATTTGCATGGGCACGAGAATTAAGAAAAGTGATTGACCTATACTGTAGCTGATTGTTTACTTTATAGAGTACAGTATTTTATTATTGTTAATTGAAAAAGAGAAAGAAAAATAGGTTGTTAGGTTACTTTATAGAGTATAGTATAGTATTTTATTATAGAGTATAGAGTATAGAGTAGGATAAAAATAGGGGTAGGTAGAACTTTCAATGATTGTTTTATTACTAAAGCGGAAATGTAGCAAGTAATATAAAATTACCAAAAATAGAAAATGTAGCAGGTATTATGGAACGGCGGAAGTACTATTTACTATTCTAGTCTACTATCATATCAAGGTTGGTGTACATTATTAATGTGCACTTGACACTCGTCCTCTATGACATATTTCCTTTATCTTCTTTTGATGTTTTTACTTGTTATTTTGGACAAATTTAATTGGCGTTCTCACAAAGAATCTTATATTTTATACCACATTTTTTATAGAAAAATTTAGCCTTGGTCATTTAATTGATATTGTCAAAAAAATATTTTTATTTATATTATACTTTTTGAAAAACTTTTTTAATGTTTATGATCGCTACATATTTTTTTCATTAACTTTATGTTATCATTTTCATAATGCTTATGTCCATACATGTTATCCAACAACTTTATTTAATTTTTTTTAATGCTTGTGGTTTTTATATGTTCTCACCAACTTTAATTTTTGTATTTTTTTAATGCTTAGATCCCCTTTATAATGATCGTGATTTTTTCTATATAGAATTTTTTTGATTAAAATTAGAGAAATTCCACATGGTAGCATCCAATTTTCATGAAACGCCAGCGATAGCACTTTTGTAAGAATTTTCAACATGGTAGCATCTAGTTTATGCACTATCTAATTGGCGTAGCATTTTCTGTTAAATTCTTGTCAGTTTCTGTTTAATTCACCAATTCACCATTTTGTAAGAATTTTCAACATTTTAGCATCTAGTTTATGCACTATCTAACTGCCGTAGCATTTTCTGTTAAATTCTTGTCAGTTTCTGTTTAATTCACCAATTCACCATTTTGTAAGATTTTTGTACATGGTAGCATCTAGTTTATGCTCTCAAATGTTTAATTCACCATTTAAATGTATTAGTGCTCTGACAAAGGGTAAAAGGACGACTTCTAAGCAATCATCTTCAAAAGAATCTTAAATGTAGTATTGATTTTTTTTTATATATTAGTGCTTGAAATGCACTTTTGAACTTTAATGATAGTAGTTAAGTACATGAATATCAACGCTTGAAATGAACCTTTTAAACTTTATATCCTTATTAAGTACATATATATTAGTGCTTGGATTGCACATTTTGAACTTATAAAATACACCTTTTAAATTATGTATTAGTGCTTGGATTGCACATTTTGAACTTATGAAATGCACCTTTTGAATTATGTATTAGTGCTTAAAAGGTACCTTTTGAACTTCACAATGCCAACAATTTGAATGAAAACAAAATTGTTGCAACATTTGAGAGCATTGAAGAATTTAACGGCGAATTAAACATTTGAGAGTATAAACTGGATGCTACCATGTGGAAAAATCTTACAAAATTGTGAGTTAAACGAAAATTGACAAGAACTTAATGGAAATGCTACGGCAGTTAGATAGTGCATAATTGGATGCTACCATATGGAAAATTCTTACAAAAGTGATACCCTTGGCGTTTCATGAAAGTTGGATGCTAACATGTGGAATTTTCCTTAAAATTATTATGTATTTGATCGATTGTTATTCTGTTGTAAAAGTCATATAAAATTTTTATCAATAAATTATTAGATTTCTTTCAAAAAAAAAGTATCTACATTGCAATTACTCCCACTTTAAAATTTTCATTTTTTAATCCAGGTGAAAATTTTGTGGGAACACGGAGTAAAGGGAGTATTAGATGTCTCTTCACTCATAAATCCATCATTTTTTTGGTTCAAACTTGCACAATTTTCGAGTTTACAATAATTTTCATTTATGTATTTTATTTATTTTTCATGTCCTTATATGTAAATAATTTTTACGTCTTTCTTTAATTCGTCTACATTAACTTTTACCCTCTTTTAATTTATTTTTTTTCCTGCTTTAAAGTTTTGAAACAACTATTTAAGTCACTAATATTTTGGGAAAGTTACATAAAATGATTCGTTTTTTCATTGTTTTTCTATAATAATTCCATATAATTATGAATAATCACAATTTTTGGGTAATTTTCTAAGAACATTACTAACATTTTAGTGAGTTGGTATGATAAGTTAATTGATAAAAATAAAAGAAAATTAATAATCAAAAAATGAAAAAGAAAAAAAAAATCACCACCTACACCCTTCACCACTGCCACCATCGCCAATCCTTAGCGTAGGCCAATCCTCCCAACCCCTCTCCCTCTAGGCTTCGGTCACTCTTACAACCTACCACTACATCGGAATCATAAATCTCAAAACTTGACGCTTTAAACCTAATCATCTTACATTTTCATCTTTTAAAATACATAAAAAATATTATGATTTCTTTTCATTTATAGCTAGATTAAATTCTTTTTAACAAAGATAATATGATTCTCGATATCTTAATCAAGGATTAATTCTCTCTTCTCTAAGCATATTAGGATCATTTTCTAGACCACACCAAAATAAAAATATTCTTCAAAAAAGAATATTAAATTCCTTTTGATTTTTTGGGCTTACTCACCAAAATAAGAAGTGTTGGTTTAACTTCGTATTTTCTTTGCGATGGTTTATTCCACATTGATAAATCAAAAATAGTGTGTAACTATTCATACTTTATAAGTCATTAGAACCCTTCTCGTATTGTCATATGATTTTCAAATGATATCTTCTTGACTTATGCAGTATGCTGTATGCACCACATATATCCCAAATTATATATATGTTAACATTCACAATGACAAACTTCCTCTTTTATGTTGTATTACTTGTAACACTTTTCATTGTTGGATGCTTCATATTACTTGCAACATTATCCTTTTTAGCAAAAAATAAATATACAATTCTCTATTTCGCCTCTACTTCATTCCTTTTCCCACATATCATTATTAACCTTATCCAAGTGAAACGAGTAAAATTTTCATTTTGCTTTGAAAAAAGATTTTTCTTAAATATTGCACTAAATTGCTATGTTGGAACTAAAACAGAACAGAGATAGTAATAGATGGAAAGAGTAAACATTTATTGATACACACAGTATGGTATTAATTATTTCCAACAAATATTACCAGCTAGGAAGCTGCAAGCAAAGGCAGTTTTAATTAGGTGCAGGTGCAGGTGCAGGTGCAGGGAGAGGGAGAGGGGAAGGGACGATGGGGCCGCATTTAGAACCATCAAGTCTCTGAGTGAACTTCTTTAAAGCAATAAGAATTTGTTTAATAGTTTCTCTGGCCTCTTCATCAATCAAATTACCATCCGGATCAAACTTAGGAGGAGGGTCACCAAGTCTTACGTATAAGTTTGGTGTGTTGAGGAAGTGCATATTGATACGGACTCCAATTTGTCTTAAGTTAAACTGAGCTAATCCTCCACCAAACTCGTATCCGCAACTTATTATTGCTGCTGGCTTTTCGTCAAATACGTTTGGCTGCATTGATCCCCAGTCTATTATATTCTTCATAAGCGCTACAAATTTATTTTTCACAAAGAAATATAGTTAGAGTTGTGAAACAAAGTCATTTTTATCACTACTATTTGTTAGGTTATTTTTTTTGGATGTATAGTAGTGAAAATACTCCTGTAGTATCCGTCAGATCAATGCGTTAACACTAGAACTACAATCCTCATTAGAGTTGATGATTTGAGGAGCCGACAATGATTCTTTCCGTCGTGACGTAATCTTGAAGGCATTAAAGGCCTTAGATTATTTTAGTTATGTTATCCATATATATATATATATATATATATATATATATATATATATATATATATATATATATATATATATATATATATATATATATATATATTCTTGTCACATCCTCAGTTTTCACTAGAGATGTTGCCTAAATTTTCACGTACTCACCCTTTTCAATTAATCTTTAGCGTTTATTCTAATTAGTTTCCCTTTTCTTTTTATGTAACATCCGAATTTCCTCCCTTCCTTCACGATTCTGGTTTCGTTTAAGGGGTTGGAAATTCAGGGGTGTTACAAGTTCGGTTTTATCGGGTATAGATCGGGTTCGGGTATTATTTTCCAGTAGAATACGACTACGAATTACTAATTACTATAGATCGAGTCAATATCAGATTAAGTTGTTAGACATTTTTTAATTGATGATAAGATTCCCCTTTGTTACTTTTACTTGTTTGACTGTAAATTAAAATTAAAGTTTTATCATTTTTCATCTAATTTGATTAAAAATAATTAAATAAAATTTACCATTGATTATTAACTCTAAATATATGAAACCATGTATGTATAAAATTTAATTTATTAAAATTTCTATTACTTTATTAGATTAACTAATAAGATGATTGAATATGAGTCGACCATACCTCTATGTTAAAAATTGGTTCAGGTTTACAACATTTCGATTAAAAATTCGTTCGAGTTAAGTCGATTTTAGCCGGATCATGTTCAGTTTTGAGCATGATTCGGGTCGAGTATGACTCGGGTCGGTCACTGTTAGGTTTGGGTAATTTTGGTTAACAATTATATGTCGGTTATAAAAATCGGTCATAGTTCAGGTTCGATTTTACAATTTTCGGTCGTAAATCGGTTCGGGCGCAACTTCGGTTGGGATAATGTCGGTTCGATAAAACCTAAAAAAGAAACATATTTTTAGGTTGGTTAACATTTGATTTCAGATCGGATCACATTTGAATAGCACTACCAACAATAAAAGTGACAATTAAGAAAAGAAGAGAAATCGTACGAGTAACAGAGTAATTGTACTCAGTAGTAGCAAAGAGAAGACTATCAGATGCGAGAATCTTCTGGCGAACTTCTTCAACTTCGGGAGGAAATTTTCCATTAACAATGAGATCTGGATTGATTAATGGTAATCCCGAAATATCAAGGTCTTCGACCTGCATGCCCGGCACATATTCCGCGCATATCTCCGATGCTGTTGCAAATTTACCACCCGATAACAAAACCAATCATCAGCCCATAATTTTTTGTGGTAATCCAATAATCCATACCACTACAATCATTTAATTTTACTATTGATTATTTTAATATAAGATCTCAGCTAAACATGTATTCTCTTTGTCCCATTAAAATTTAATTAAAAGAAACGTGAAAGTCTTAAAACAATTAGTGTGAATTGAATGGAGTATTTAAAATAACACATTTTAAAACTCAACTACCCTGGAATTACCTTAGTTGTTTGCACAAACGAGCTGGATTCTCAGCCTTAAAATATTTATAATGTTCAATTTTTTACGCAGTTTAAAACATTAATTTAATTCTTAATATATCAAATTATGTATAATAAAAATTTATGAATATTTGATATTTAATACTCCTTCCTATTCAGCCTAAATGTACTTTTCACACTTGCCGAGGCAACATTTTAACCCTTTATATCTTAAATTATTCTTAATTAAAAATTATAAAAAGTTGATATTTATAATCCTTGTATTGAAACGAATCAAACAAGATCCCACATGACTATGTTTTAACTTATAGATTAAGAGTAAAATAATTAAGAATAATAAGTAAATAATGCCAAAAATCAAATGGGATATTTAAGCTGAATAGGAAGTAGTAATAATTTTTGCGTTTAGACAAGGTTTCACTTAATTATGTTTTAATTTATAAATTAAAATCTAATCACAGATAATTAAAATGATGAATGAATAATATGACATGTCTAATGTTACAAGTTATTTAAAATAAATGAAGTAATAATTAGATTAATATGAGAACCTGCTTGGATGAGCCATCTGTTTCTAGATCTCTTAGCAAGGCTCCCAGAAATGCCGGCCACTTTAATGACAGGTCTCACTAATGCATTGTCCATTATTAAGTTCTTTGTTCCTAAAATCTGCGTGCATTGGCGGATATAAGGTGTGGTTATGGATGTCATTTCATATTATTTAAATTCAAAATAAAATCAAATAATATATATGTAAATATATTCAAAATAATGTAAATATATTCTAAATAATTATCTTTCATGAGTAAGGCCTGTGTTTGAAACCCATTATATGTGTTTTGTATTTTATATACTAGATAAATACCTGTGCCATGTACAGAGATTGGAAAAAAGTTTTTGAGTTTATTGTATACTTGTATAATATTTGTTTTAAAGATTATTTACTTTAAAGATTATAAAGGTCATTTGTTAATATTTTAAAAATAATATAAGAAATAGTATTGGAAAATAATACTGGTTTACAAATTTAGTCATGTTTCATTTTGCTGTATCAAGAAGTTATTCTTTTCTATCGAGGTAAATACTTAGGAAAGATTACTGCTTACCAAATTTTCTTATGCACGTTAAATATACTATATTAGGAAATGATTTTCACTACAAATTCACCTGCCGTGTTAATATAAAAATGAGCGAATAAATTTTCGCTGAGAGTCTAACACGTGTCAGACCTGTTTCTTCATTAGTAGTTTTTATAGATTTTTTTTAAAATTTTCGTTTTTATTATCCACCCAATAATACCTCTAATTTGTTGAAATAATTTTATGCATAAATGCGGTATAAGCATTTGTGTTAATTTATTTCATGGTGATCGTAATTTTTTAATAATTATTACATGACTTCCTTTAATTAAGGATCCACCACTGTCTGTGTGTGTACTTAACAACAATATTATTAATAAATAAACTATTATTAAATTTAACCTACTAGCTTTGAAGAGCAACATCTTTTTTTCGGAAGAGAAAGTACATAACACTATGTTTTCTAAAGCAAATATTATATGACATTCAAAAGCAAATATTATATGACATTCAAGGATTTAGTCAACAATATGAGTGTTGTTTGATAAATGGTTAATGGATAGTTTTTTATAGTTAATTGAAGTGAATGATTTAAGCTGTTGATTTTCAATTGGTTTGACTAGCTGATCTTAAACTAGTTGCTATAAGCAACTTGTTTAAAATTTGTTTAAAACAAAAAAATTGTTTTAAATTTCAATAAATTAATTTACCTAATATTAATATTAGATAGTTTAACCACCTAATTATACTAAAGTAAGTTAAAATTGCTCGATTAGTTATTTTTCCAAAAATCCAAATGAAATGTGATTCTCGAAATACTAAGAAACTAATTTACCAAATACTCTCTTATAATCTATATCAAATGTCTCATTTGATTTCGCACTATTTTATATGTACTATTTCAGTATTAATTATAAGTAATTGTGAAAAAAAATAAGAGTGATAATTAAATAGCTCGCCATCACATATGCACTATTTCATTTAAGTGTGTTTTAGCTTATAAACACAAATTAAAAGTAATAAGTGATACGTGAATAGTGCTTGAAATTAAAACAAATGAGATATTTGATCAGTGACGTTTAAATAGAAAAAAGTAAACAAAAATGGAGAGAAAATGAAGTTTGTTACATCAGCAAAAGCAGGGGAAGAGAAGGGAGTAGCCACAAGGGCAGCACCCAAACCAAAAAGGGAAGCCCTTCTAAGTTTATCGACTTCCTCTAGCTCAACCATTGAATTTTGGGATTGTGCCTTAATTATGGGCATTCTTTTGGGTACCCCCAAATATGGTCGTTTTGAGTCCCCAACCACTTTGGAGACGGCGTAGTTACATGCTAGAGGCAGAGTACTCGAATTTATTGAAGCCATTTTCTCGTTTGGAGTTTTTTTTTTTTTTTTTTAAGGTTTTGTTAATATGATTTTGAGGGTAGAGCTCTATGGCTTTTATACAACTAGTTATGAGGAAGAAAGTAATTTCATGTACTACTACATTAAAATTAGTTTCAATCAAATTTGTCTATTATTATCACATCATCATCATCTTACCCGGTGTATTCCGCTTATGGAAAAACTATTAATAGGGTCTGAGGAAGGAAGGACGACGGCAATTCATACCCATAAAGCAGAGCGCGGCCAAAGTAGTCTCCTGCTCATAGAAAAACTATTATTATCACATATACTTGTCAAATGGTCGGTTGACTGTGTTTTGGGTCGATCACTTTTTATCGGGTCAGCTTCGATTCGAGTTGGGTCTTAGTCAGGTTTGAGTTGATATGTTCCGCAAAAATATATACTTTGTGTGTTTTTTTACTTGTATTCAAATTAATTTTTGTGTTGATTATCATTTTATTGTATTTTACATATTGTGGTTGTTATAATTTTTAGTCGTGTTTAATATTAGACATAAACAAACCAACAAATATATTAGACTGTGTATTATTAGGATTAGTCCTGACTTTCGAGAGGCCCAGGGCAAAATAACAATTGTTGGCCCCTAATTATTGTATAGAAGTGAAAGAGTAGGAGTATATATGAATTTGAATTAAACCTTTTCTATTTTTTTTGGAGCGTACGCCCCTTTTACCCCTTTGTAGAGCTGGCCCTAAGTATTATATATAAAATAGGAAAATTTACCCAGAATAATCCAACCTATTCACCATTTTCCTACAATAATCCCAACTACCGATTAACCATGAATAATCCGAACTTAGGAGGGTCTTTGCCTTGGGTACACCCGGGTGATCTGCTACCTATTGTAGCAAGTCATTTTGAATATAAAAAAAAATAAATATTTAAAAAAATGGAAAATTTACCCAGAATAATCCAACATATTTACAATTTTCCTATAATAATCCCAACTATTGACTAAATGCCAGAAAATTACCTATTGCACCGGTAAAAACAAAAGCAACAACAACACAGGTTGAGTGAGTCAATAGTTGGAATTATTCCTGATTAATCGATAATTGGGATTATTATAGGAAAATCGTGAATAGATTGAATTATTCTGGATAAATTTTCCAATAAAATAAACTACCGAGTAGTGACCCTTATTAGTTATTGGTAGATCTCTTTTCAATCGCTATATAAAAGGATTCACCATTTTATATATATGACAAACATAATTATTTTATTCCTTTGATATTCTTCTATTACAAACTTTCTTTAATCTCTACTTTTCTCTAACATATCGATATCTTTCTTTCAAATATCTTTTTTTCAAATTTCTTGCCAAAAAATGGCGAATAAGAAAGAATTTATAAACAATGAGTAGTTTTGACTTAGAGTAAAGAACACTAGATGAGTATCATATTATACAATACTATAAAAATATTGGAAGATTTCAAGTGTCATCTTTTAAGGAGACATAACAAATGTAATTATTTTAATGGATAATAGTTTATCACATAACAATATTTACCTAATTTAAAATTTGATTATTTTTAAAATTAGAGCTAAATTAGGTATAGTATCATACAATACTATAAAAATATTGAAAAATTCCAAGTGTCATCCTCTAAGGAGGCATGACAAATGTAATTATTTTAATGGATAATAGTTGATTACATAAGTATTCACCTAACTTAGAATTGATTATTTTTAAAATAAGAGCTAAATTAGGTATAGTATGAAGTATAACTTATTATTGCTATTTGATATAACTAACCTAGAATTTGATATATTTAATTGAATGAAAAAGGTATCATATCATACAATACTATAAAAATATTGAAAATTTTTAAGTATCATCCTCTAAGGAAGTATTACAAATGTAATTATTTTAGTAAATAATAGTTGATTTCATAATAATATTCACCTAATTTAGAATTTGATTATTTTTAAAATTAGAGCTAAATTAGGTATAGTATTGAAGTATAATTTATTATAGCTAACCTAGAATTTGATATAACTAACCTAGAATTTAATATATTTAATTGAATGAAAAAGTTATGTATTCAATAAATAATTTTTAAAAAAATTAGTATTTAATTTTTGCTTTAAAAAATCATGTATTCAATAAATTTAATCATGATAATATATATACTTGCATTATTTTTTAAAGTTATATTTTTATATATTTAATACTCATAAATTCGTGCATTGCACGAGCTTTTATACTAGTGTTGTATAAGCAAACACCCTTATAATTCAAGCTTTTACTACTTGTTCATGGAGGTATTCGACTTGTTAGAATATATAGGAGGGCAAAAGCTTAGGACACAACCAAGTAAAATTACATAATTAACATGTTTATTTCTTTTTTCACTCATTATAAAATGAAATAAAGAATAAACCGTTAAAGTAGATTAATGAAGTGTCCAATATTTTAATATTTTTTCGGACACGCGGACACAGCAAGGACGCGAAAGGGACACGGCAAGAGTCAAGGACAAGTTTTTTTTTAAAAAAAAAATAAATAATAAAAATAAAAAATTAAAATCAGACTTCTGAACTTCAGCATGTAGTAGTGGGGTAGGCGGGCCGAACTTTTTGGAAACCCGAGGGCTATTCCGGGTAGGTTTACGGGGTTTTTTGGGGAAGATCTGGGTTTTTATGGAGTTGTGGAGGTGGATTTTTTTTGGAGGAAAGTAAAGAAGAAAGGTCGGTGTCTGGAGTGATCTTCACTGTTGGAGGAAATGGATAGCTGTAAAATCTGCCATTGAAGTGAAAAAATCACTGAAAGGTTGAAACTTTTTTTTTTTTTGATGTAGTTTTGAGGAGAGAGAAAGCTGAGAAGGAAATGAGTTAAGCTCTTTTTTCAATGGTGTTATAAATTCACCAACTTTCTATTTTTAATTTTATTTTATTCCCCTTTTCAAATTAAGATAAAGGGTATTTTATACTATTTTTCTGATCATTTGATATTATTTTAGACTTTATTTACGTATATTAAATGAAAGATTGTAAAATTATCTTTAATTTGATATATTTATTATATTACTATTTTCGTGTCCCCGTGTCCGCCATTTTCAAGTTGGCGTTTTCCCGTATCCGTGTCGTGTCCGTGTCCGTGTCCGTGTCCGTTTTAGTGCAACCTAAACATTTCTATTTTTTGTCAATAAAAAAACTAATTAACACTGAATTTAATTTGCAACTTTCAATTAGCTATATTTTGAAAAAATTATTTACCTATTATATTAATTGGAAAATAAGTCATAGAAGTATTTTAATATTGAATAAAAAATTCTCATCAAATATTCAAACCCCTATAGCTGTATTAGAATATGGTACAATCTATTAATCTATCAATCAAGTCTCGTCGTCTCATGGCAAAGCTAGCTAGCTAATGGTGTTGGTGTGCTTTCACGGTCCCACAAATTTTACTATATTTTTTTTTAATTTGTTTTTTTATTTTTATTAATTTTTATATAATTTCTTCTATTTTTTTTAATCACATTATCTTTTATCAACTTTCATCAATTTTTTAATTTGCTCAACTTTTATCGCAAAAAACACGACATATATATTACTTTCATAGTTGTCCATTAGCTCTCACAAGATTGTGGACTTGTGGTAGTCAAATTCTTTTTTGCGAATCAATGTTGGCCTTTTGCAATGGTAAGATTTTGTAGTTGAAACAACGATATTTGGTATAAAAATTAAAATTTGGTATAAAAATTAAAGATTGTTTTAAAGGTTATTTAAATTGTGTGGATATTATACAACTATTTTTATTAGTGTGGAAAGTTTTCATGAGCGGAAAATTTATTGTGATATTTGAATCACACTACTGAGAAAGGTAAAAATACCTTGCAAAATTAATGTTTCTAAAAACTCATTGAGAAATTTTTTTTCTAGACACCCATTTTGCTATATTTTGAGATACTTAAAAAAAATTATATTTTATAAATTTTACATAAATTAATATTTAGGATCGCTCAGAAAATTATGTTATTTTTTTATTAATGGGATAAGTTTTCTATATCAAATATTTTCACACAAAAATATAATGCGGAAGAGAGTGCTCTTGAGAAATAAAATTGGTGAATGAGAATTAAAGATTGTAGTGGAGACATTTGTGTATGAGAAAATTATAGGAAAGTAAAAGGAACACACTAAGGTAAAGTTAAGAAGTAAACCAAAAATAAATATTATTATTATTTGATAGATTTATATTATTATTATTATTATTATTATTATTATTATTATTATTATTATTATTATTATTATTATTATTATTATTATTATTAAATAATAATTAGGAAAATAGAGGTCACATATAATTAGAAAATATAGTTTTTTTTAGGTAAGTTTCTTAAAAGGGTCCTACTAATAGTTTCCCAAACTCATAAGCTTAGATTTTTTTATTTTTTTTTTGGTGGAGAATCCTATAAATTGGGGTATTAGTTTTCTCATATTTGTATCCTCATGTTTGAGATAGAACCTTAAATTGTGAAATTAGTGAGATTTCTCATTAATTCTAAGCGAGTGTTTTGAGAGTTTTCAGACGAAGTCATGTAATATTTTTCATTGATAATAATATAATGATGAAAAAGTATTGATATAATAAGTATAATAAGAACTAAATCAAAAGTATTGATATAATAAGTATACATTAAAGCATGAAAAATATACAATAATAAAAAAATTATAAAAATTCTCTTTAATAAACAAAATAAAGAGACCAAGCATTTTACGACTTCCATACACATTAGATCTCAATTATACTTACAAAGGAATACCTATTATACCAATAATTTATTAACTACTACATTTGATCAAACGTAAACACAAATAATCTTCAAACACAAACATATAACTACCACACTTAGATGATTGAAATGTATCCAATTAAAATGATATAGTTATAGATGTCATGGCAAAAAATTTAGAAGTGGTACAGCTACATAGAGATGTTTCATCATCTCCATCCAGTGGCGGACCCAGCTAGGGGCAAGGGGGGGCAGTGGCTCCCCCAATCTGAAAAAAATAAATGAGATTTTAAAAAAAAAAAAAAAAATTTTGCGACCACTTAGCGACCACCTGGCGACCAAAATCCCCGTCGCTAATCACCTTTAAAAAAAATAAAAAAATAAAATGTTGCTGCTTCCATTTAAAAAACAAAGCAAACCCTAATCACATTCACCTGTGTTCGACATTCGACAGAGTACAGACAAAACCTTGAACCTTCCTTCTCCAAATCTCCACGACTCCACCGACCACCGCCAGTCTGCCACAGCCCACAAACGGCCGGCCAAGTTCGGAAGTTCCAGTGTTACAGTGTAGCCTTCGACTGTTCTTCCTCTTCTTCGCTCACAGACATTCGACATTCGACAGTGTTCTTCGCTTCTTCCTCTTCTTCGCTAATCGCTACGCCTACTCGCTTCCTCTTCCAGTCTTCCTCTTCTCTTCAATTGTTTAATTGTGAGTTCCATGCTTCCATTACTTATTTAATTGTTAATTTGTAATTGTAATTGTTAATTTGTTTAATTGTTTCATAGCTTCATTAGTTCATTGTTAATTTGTTTAATTGTTGATCTTTGATTCTTGATTCTTGATTCTTTGATTCTTGATTATTGATAGTTAAATTGTTTGTTTGTTAACAATTAAATATTTAGTTTAATTGTTTGTTTAATTGAATAATTTGTTTGGTACTTTGGTTCATTGGTTGCAAGTTGACAAGTTGTTACTTGATAGTTTGAATAATTAGATTGAATAATTGAGTCATATTTCTAATTTAATTAGGAAATGTCAAGTAATTCAAGTTCATCTTGTTCGAAAAAGTCAAAAGCAAAGGGAAGACAACCCGATCTTCGTGAATTATTGTTTAAAAGAATGAAATCCCAACAAACATCTAACGAAGGCAATGAATCTTCTCCTTTAAGTTCCCCTCTAAGTCCTCCTTTAAGTTCCCCTCCAAGTGAAGATGTTAATATGGAAGTAGGTGGTTCAAGTAGTTGTGATGAACCATAGGATGATGAATGGGTGTATGATGTTGAACTTCTTCCTCATGACCCGGGATTGAGGAAAAACATAATGGATTATCCCCCTAATGAAAGAAATCCGGTTAGGAGAGCATATATTCTTAAAAAACCTTGCCAACCAAAAACACATGATTTCCCTCAAAGTAATATCTCCGGTAGGTTACGCCGTTTTAGTTTGAATTGGTTCAAAAAATGGGATTGGCTTGAATATAGTGTTGAAATGGATGCCGCATTTTGTTTTGTTTGTTATTTGTTCAAGAGCGATGTTGAAATTAACAAGGGGGGTGATGCATTTGTTGTTGGAGGGTTTAGAGCGTGGAATAAACCTGAGAGGCTTGAGAAGCATGTTGGAGGAATTAAAAGTGCTCATAATATTGCTTATGAGAAATATGTGAATCTAAGAGATGCAAAGAAGACATCAATTGAATTTGTATTTGATAATGCGAGTGAGGTTCAAATGAATGAATATCATATTCGTTTGAATGCATCCTTAACTTGTTTGAGATTTCTTTTGGGCCAAGGTTTGGCATTCCGGGGACATGATGAAAGTGAGGAGTCATATAGTAGAGGTAACTTTATTGAGCTTTTGAAGTGGTTGGGTGGGAAGGTTGAGGAAATAAGAAAATATACTTTCCAAAATGCACCCAAAAATTGTCAATTAACATCTCCCAAAATTCAAAAAGACATTATCACTTGTTAAAGTGCTTGAGGAGATTGGAGAAAATGGCTCTCCGGATGATAAGCTCAAAGCTCAAGTTGTTTTAGGATCTTTGGAGTCCTTTGATTTTATTTTTATGGCTCATTTCATGTTGACTATTTTTGGATACACTAATGATTTATGTGTTGCTTTACAAAGAAAGGAACAAGATATTGTGAATGCCATTAGCCTTGTTAAAAGTACAACGAATGTGTTGCAAAAGATGAGGGATCAAGGATGGGATAGTCTCTTAGACAAAGTCATTTTATTTTGTACTAAACACGAGATTGATGTTCCATTTATGGATGCTCAATATGTACCTCAAGGAAGATCAAGACGTTTTGCTAAACATGCAACAAATCTACATCATTTTCGCGTTGACATTTTTTTGGAAGTAATTGATTTGCATCTTCAAGAGATTGATAACCGTTTTAATGAGAAGAACATGGAGTTACTTACATGCATGGCTTCCCTGAGTCCTAGAGGTAACTTTTCATCTTTTGATAAAGAGAGGATACTTAAACTTGCTTCTTTATATCCCGAAGAGTTTTCATGCTATGATTTAACGGCTCTTGATCTTCAACTTGATGTCTTCTTGGATTCTATGCAAAATGATGAAAGATTTCATGATTTGCAAGATATCAATTCTCTTTCCATGATGCTTGTTAAAACAAGGAAACATGAGACTTTTCCTCTTATACATTTGCTAATCAAGTTGATGTTGATTCTTCCTGTTGCTACGGCAAGTGTAGAAAGAGTGTTTTTCGCAATGACGTTTGTCAAAAATAAGTTGAGAAATAGCATGGGTGATCAACTAGTGAATGATTGTTTGGTTACTTACATTGAGAAGGAAGTGTTTCTACAAGTTTCTGATGAAAAGATTACTGATCGCTTTAAAAATATGAAAACTCGAAGGATGAATTTGTAATTTTCATTTGAACGCTTGTATTTTTTTTTTTAATATTTTGGATTGTAAAACTTTTAACATCGGATTTGATATTGTAAATTGTAAATATTGTTTCTATTATGTTTTCTATTTTTCTTTAAAAAAAAATTATTCAGACGACGATCAGATTATTCGAACGACGTGACGTTCGGATTTTGCCCCCCTAAATTGAAATTCCTGGGTCCGCCACTGTCTCCATCTCCATACTCGTCGTCATCATCATTTTCATCATTGTCTTTAACATGAAACAATGGCCATCCAATGTACATCTATAAATTGAAATTTTGATATCATGAAAGAATTCTATTAAAAATACATAGAGACCACTGAAAAAGAAGATCGAGAAAAAAAAAGGTGAGAAAGATTGATAAAGTAGGTTTTTTTTTTTTTTTTTTTTTTTTATTTTTTTTTTTAATTTGCAAAATAAGCTACTAAGCGAAGCGGAGAATTGTTGAATTGGTATTAGGTCACTTTCTTTCGTCTATTTTCACGTGTTTTTTTTTATGGTGCTAGGAAGCCATTTTTGGAGTAATGCAATAATTGAGGTAGTCTTGTAGCAGGTAGCAGGTAGCTGGTAAGAATACGATTAACGTGCATGTGATCCGCATTCTAGTGATATTTCTTTTTCAAGTACACTAAAAAATCGACTGCAATCTCCATTCGAGTGAATATGGATCGATTCTCATTTTGATTCAATCTAAATATTTAATG
Source organism: Amaranthus tricolor (assembly GCF_026212465.1). Classification (NCBI taxonomy): domain Eukaryota; kingdom Viridiplantae; phylum Streptophyta; class Magnoliopsida; order Caryophyllales; family Amaranthaceae; genus Amaranthus; species Amaranthus tricolor. The sequence continues at coordinate 8,022,066 of NC_080063.1, read as the reverse complement.
CCCGCTGGTCAAAATTTTAATAGTTGTACTATAAGAAATATAAACGAATAAGTAATAGTTGTACCATATGAAAAATTACCACAATATATTTTTTGGACCTTTAAAATTTAAGGCTCTTGGCGATAGCCCGCTTTGCTCATGCTAATCGACTGGTCATACTCTCTTTCTATATCTGTTCTTTTGTCGAATGAGCAGTTATCTTATGAAAGTTATAATATGTGAGAAATTGGAGAATTT